>NW_024070193.1:34708948-34712980 GCF_014754425.2 Oryx dammah
CCCCCCTCCCACCCCCCTCCCCACAACATCTCTCTGGGTCATCCCCGCGCGTCAGCCCCAAGCGTGTCATATCCTGCATCAGACATAGACTGGTATTTCGATTCTTACATGTTATTATACATGTTTCAATGCCATTCTCCCAAATCATCACACCCTCTCCCTCTCCCTCTGAGTCCAAAAGTCCGCTATACACATCTGTGTCTCTTTTGCTGTCCTGCATACAGGGTCATCATTGCCATCTTCCTAAATTCCATATATATGTGTTAGTATACTGTATTGGTGTTTTTCTTTCTGGCTCACTTCACTCTGTATAATCGGCTCCAGTTTCATCCATCTCATCAGAACTGATTCAAATGTATTCTTTTTAATGGCTGAGTAATACTCCATTGTGTATATGTACCACAGCTTTCTTATCCATTCATCTACTGATGGACATCTAGGTTGTTTCCATGTCCTAGCTATTATAAACAGTGCTGCGATGAACATTGGGGTACATGTGTTTCTTTCAATTCTGGTTTCCTCTGTGTGTATGCCCAACAGTGGGATTGCTGGGTCATAAGGCATTTCTATTTGCAATTTTTTAAGGAATCTCCACACTGTTCTCCATAGTGGCTGTACTAGTTTGCACTCCCACCAACAGTGTAGGAGGGTTCCCTTCTCTCCACACCCTCTCCAGCATTTATTGCTTGCAGATTTTTGGATCGCAGACATTCTGACTGGTGTGAAGTGGTACCTCATTGTGGTTTTGATTTGCATTTCTCTTATAATGAGTGATGTTGAGCATCTTTTCATGTGTTTGTTAGCCATCCGTATGTCTTCTTTGGAGAAATGTCTATTTAGTTCTTTGGCCCATTTTTTTATTGGGTCGTTTATTTTTCTGGAATTGAGCTGCAGGAGTTGCTTGTATATTTTTGAGATTAGTTGTTTGTCAGTTGCTTCATTTGCTATTATTTTCTCCCATTCGGAAGGCTGTCTTTTCACTTTGCTTATGTTTTCCTTTGTTGTGCAGAAGCTTTTAATTTTAATTAGATCCCATTTGTTTATTTTTGCTTTTATTTCCAGAATTCTGGGAGGTGGATCATAGAGGATCCTGCTGTGGTTTATGTCAGAGAGTGTTTTGCCTATGTTCTCCTCTAAGAGTTTTATAGTTTCTGGTCTTACATTTAGATCTTTAATCCATTTTGAGTTTATCTTTGTGTGCGGTGTTAGAAAGTGATCTAGCTTCATTCTTTTACAAGTGGTTGACCAGTTTTCCCAGCACCACTTGTTAAAGAGATTGTCTTTACTCCATTGTATATTCTTGCCTCCTTTGTCAAAGATAAGGTGTCCATATGTATGTGGATTTATCTCTGGGCTTTCTATTTTGTTCCATTGATCTATATGTCTGTCTTTGTGCCAATACCATACTGTCTTGATGACTGTGGCTTTGTAGTAGAGCCTGAAGTCAGGCAAATTGATTCCTCCAGTTCCATCCTTCTTTCTCAAGATTGCTTTGGCTATTCGTGGTTTTTTGTATTTCCATACAAATCTTGAAATTATTTGTTCTAGTTCTGTGAAAAATATCGCCGGTATCTTGATAGGGATTGCATTGAATTTGTAGATTGCTTTGGGTAATATACTCATTTTCACTATATTGATTCTTCCGATCCATGAGCATGGTATATTTCTCCATCTATTAGTGTCCTCTTTGATTTCTTTCATCAGTGTTTTAAAGTTTTCTGTATATAGGTCTTTAGTTTCTTTAGGTAGATATATTCCTAAGTATTTTATTCTTTTTGTTGCAATGGTGAATGGAATTGTTTCCTTAATTTCTTCTTCTACTTTCTCATTATTAGTGTATACGAATGCAAGGGATTTCTGTGTGTTGATTTTATATCCTGCAACTTTACTATATTCATTAATTAGCTCTAGTAATTTTCTGGTAGAGTCTTTAGTGTTTTCTATGTAGAGGATCATGTCATCTGCAAACAGTGAGAGTTTTACTTCTTCTTTTCCAATTTGGATTCCTTTTATTTCTTTTTCTGCTCTGATTGCTGTGGCTAAAACTTCCAGAACTATGTTGAATAGTAGTGGTGAAAGTGGGCACCCTTGTCTTGTTCCTGACTTTAGGGGAAATGCTTTCAATTTTTCACCATTGAGGATAATGTTTGCTGTGGGTTTGTCATATATAGCTTTTATTATGTTGAGGTATGTTCCTTCTATTCCTGCTTTCTGGAGAGTTTTTATCATAAATGGATGTTGAATTTTGTCAAAGGCCTTCTCTGCATCTATTGAGATAATCATATGGTTTTTATTTTTCAATTTGTTAATGTGGTGAATTACATTGATTGATTTGCGGATGTTGAAGAATCCTTGCATCCCTGGGATAAAGCCCACTTGGTCATGGTGTATGATCTTTTTAATGTGTTGTTGGATTCTGATTGCTAGAATTTTGTTGAGGATTTTTGCATCTATGTTCATCAGTGATATTGGCCTGTAGTTTTCCTTTTTTGTAGTATCTTTGTCAGGTTTTGGTATTAGGGTGATGGTGGCCTCATAGAATGAGTTTGGAAGTTTCCCTTCCTCTGCAATTTTCTGGAAGAGTTTGAGTAGGATAGGTGTTAACTCTTCTCGAAATTTTTGGTAGAATTCAGCTGTGAAGCCGTCTGGACCTGGGCTTTTGTTTGCTGGAAGATTTCTGATTACAGTTTCAATTTCCGTGCTTGTGATGGGTCTGTTAAGATTGTCTATTTCTTCCTGGTTTAGTTTTGGAAAATTGTATTTTTCTAAGAATTTGTCCATTTCTTCCAGGTTGTCCATTTTATTGGCATATAATTGCTGATAGTAGTCTCTTATGATCCTTTGTATTTCTGAGTTGTCTGTTGTGATCTCTCCATTTTCATTTCTAATTTTATTGATTTGATTTTTCTCTCTTTGCTTCTTGATGAGTCTGGCTAATGGTCTGTCAATTTTATTTATCCTTTCAAAGAACCAGCTTTTGGCTTTGTTGATTTTTGCTATGGTCTCTTTTGTTTCTTTTGCATTTATTTCTGCCCTAATTTTTAAGATTTCTTTCCTTCTGCTAACTCTGGGGTTCTCTAATTCTTCCTTTTCTAGTTGCTTTAGGTGTAGAGTTAGGTTATTTATTTGACTTTTTTCTTGTTTCTTGAGGTATGCCTGTATTGCTATGAACTTTCCTCTTAGCACTGCTTTTATAGTGTCCCACAGGTTTTGGGTTGTTGTGTTTTCATTTTCATTAGTTTCTATGCATATTTTGATTTCTTTTTTGATTTCTTCTGTGATTTGTTTGTTATTCAGAAGCGTGTTGTTCAGCCTCCATATGTTGGAATTTTTAATAGGTTTCCTCCTGTAATTGAGATCTAATCTTAGTGCATTATGGTCAGAAAAGATGCTTGGAATGATTTCGATTTTTTTGAATTTATCAAGGTTATATTTATGGCCCAGGATGTGATCTATCCTGGAGAAGGTTCCATGAGCACTTGAGAAAAAGGTGAAATTCATTGTTTTGGGGTGAAATGTCCTATAGATATCAATTAGGTCTAACTGGTCTAATGTATCATTTAAAGTTTGCGTTTCTTTGTTAATTTTCTGTTTAGTTGATCTGTCCATATGTGTGAGTGGGGTATTAAAGTCTCCCACTATTATTGTGTTGTTGTTAATTTCCCCTTTCATACTTGTTAGCATTTGTCCTACATATTGCGGTGCTCCTATATTGGGTGCATATATATTTATAATTGTTATATCTTCTTCTTGGATTGATCCTTTGATCATTATGTAGTGGCCTTCTTTGTCTCTTTTCACAGCCTTTGTTTTAAAGTCTATTTTATCGGATATGAGTATTGCCACTCCTGCTTTCTTTTGGTCTCTATTTGCATGGAATATCTTTTTCCAACCCTTCACTTTCAGTCTGTATGTGTCCCTTGTTTTGAGGTGGGTCTCTTGTAAGCAGCATATAGAGGGTTCTTGTTTTTGTATCCAATCAGCCAGTCTTTGCCTTTTGGTTGGGGCATTCAATCCATTTACGTTTAAGGT
>NW_024070193.1:34717980-34809821 GCF_014754425.2 Oryx dammah
AAAAAAAAAAAAAAAAAAAAAACCAAAAAAAAAAAAAAAAAAGGAATGATTGTAAAAATTGTGAAGATATATCTGGGCCTTCTCTGATGTTGTGGGCCGTGTTGGTCACTTCCAAGGCGTTTCCCTCTGTTTAGCTTCTGTTTGCTGGTCTCTTCAGGGTCTGAATTCCGTCCTGACACATGGGGGCGGTGGTGGACCCTTTTTTTTTTTTTTTTTTTTATTAGGCTCACTAGTTCAGTCGCGCAGTGGGGAGGGGGGGATGCTGCAAACAAATAGCACTGTCGTGGGCACACAGCGTCTCAACCCCGCTGGACCTGTCTCCCCCCACGACGCACAAACCGCTCCGGCTCCACGGAGCTCAGCCAGGAACCATCCGAGGCCGGCCCCAGGCTTCGCGCACCTCCCCGGTCCAAGCCGCTCGGTTTTGGCGCCCAGGTAACCCTCAGAGGCACAAACTTGTTTGGGACTGCGCTCTGCACCCCTCCCGGGTCCGAGCAGCTCGGGAGCTTGGCGAGCACGGGAGCTTGGCGGCGCGGTCGCCGGGACTTGTCCCCTTCTCTGTTTCTACTGCTCAGTTTTCTGGGTGTACTGCTGGCGCTCCTTGTGAGGCGGGTGGTGACTGTCCTGCATCCCCTGAAGTCTCAGCAAAGACTGCCTCCCGCTTTTTAGGTAGTCTCTCCGGGGCTGCGATTGCCCCTTTCCAGCCCTTACAGCTCTGGCTGCCTGTCCCCGGCGGGGGATGGTCTGCAGCCGGCTATTTCCGTTCAGTCCTTTGTTCTATGTGCGGTCCTGGCGGGGTCTTATGTTCGCGCTTTTCGCGTGGTAGCTATCCCCCAGCCTGGTTTGCTCGCCCAAGTTCGTTCGCTCTGGTTACGCGTGGGGCGTTTCTGCCCGCTTCTTACCGAGCGCGGCAGCCCGCGCCTCCCGCGCTTCCCTGCCCTGCCCCCACTTGCTAGCGGCGGCTGCAGGCGTCTGCGCGGCTTTTCCGCTGGGGGAGTTACTGTTGGGCTCGTAATCTGTTGGTTTTAATTATTTATTCGTTTTTCCTTTCTGTTATGTTGCCCTCTGTGTTTCCAAGGCTCGCCTTAGACTCGGCAGGTAGAGTGTTTCCTTGTGTTTGGAAACCTCTCTTCTTAGAATTCCCTTCCCGGGACGGGCTTCCCTTCCCGGGACGGAGCTCCCTCCCCACCTCCTTTGTCTCTTTTCTCGTCTTTTATATTTTTTCCTACCTGGTTTTGAAGACAATGATCTGCTTTTTTGGTTGCCTGATGTCCTCTGCCTGCATTCAGAGGTTGTTTTGTGGAGTTTGCTCCGCGTTGAAATGATCTTTTGAGGAATTTGTGAGGGAGAAAGTGGTCTTCCCTTCCTATTCCTCCACCATCTTAGGACCGCCCTCCTCACTGAGAGTTTTTTAATGCACATGAGTAAATTTATAATTAAACTGTTTTCCTTAAGAGGAGTATGTGCTCATAAGGGATAACAAATGCTGTGTAATTGAATAAAGGAGAATACATATTTGCTCATAAAGTATATTTTGTGCACTAGATATTAGATTTTTGGTATTTAGTCATACTTTTTATTAATTCTTAAATGTCTAGTTCCTAGAGCCTATTGCAGAAGAAGTTAATAAATACTAATAAATACAGGCTGTGTATAACATAACATACGTGAAGGGAAGGAGATTGAAGGTGTTCAGTAGAATATAAGGAATGTACTGTTTTAATCATATTTATATAGGTATATAGGTTTTCTGAAGTCGCTCAGTCATGGCCATCTCTTTGTGACCCCATGGACTGTAGCTTACCAGGCTCCTCCATCCATGGTATTTTCCAGGCAAGAGTACTGGAGTAGGTTGCCATTTCCTTCTCCAGGGGATCTTCCCAACCCAGGGATTGAACCCAGATCTCCCACATTGGAGGCAGACGCTTTACCATCTGAGCTACCAGGGAAGCCAATCATATCTATGAGTGATTTCAAATCCTAAAAGATGATGCTGTGAAAGTGCTGCACTCACTATGCCAGCAAATTTGGAAAACTCAGCAGTGGCCACGGGACTGGAAAAGGTCAGTTTTCATTCCAATCGCAAAGAAAGGCAATGCCAAAGATGTTCAAACTATTGCACAATTGCACTCATTTTACATGCTAGCAAACTAATGCTCAAAATTCTCCAAGCCAGGCTTCAACAGTCCATGAACTGAGGACTTCCAGATGTTCAACTTGGATATAGAAAAGGTAGAGGAACCAGAGATCAAATTGCCAACATCCATTGGATCATTGAAAAAGCAAAAGAATTCCAGAAATACACCTATTTCTGCTTCATTGACTACACCAAAGCCTTTGACTGTGTGGATCACAATAAATTGTGGAAAATTTTTAAAGAGATGAGAATACCAGCTCACATTATCTGCCTCCTGAGAAACCTGTATGTAGGTCAAGGAGCAACAAATAAAACCAGACGTGGAACAATGGACTGGTTACAAATTGGAAAAGGAGTACAGCAAGGCTGAATATTGTCACCCTGCTTATTTGACTTATATGTAAAATACGTCATATGAAAAGCCGGGCTGGATGAAACACAAGCTGGAATCAAGATTGCTGGGAGAAATATTAATAACCTCAGATATGCAGATGACATCACCCTTGTGGCAGAAAGTGAAGAGTAACTAAAGAGCCTTTTGATGAAAGTGAAAAATTGAGAGTGAAAAAGCTGGCTTAAAACTCAGCATTCAAAAAATGAATATCATGGCATCTGGTCCCATCACTTCATGGCAAATAGATGGGGAAACAATAGAAACAGTGACAGACTTTATTTTCTTGGGCTCCAAAATCACTGCAGATGGTGACTGCAGCCGTGAAATTAAAAGACACTTGCTCCTTGGAAGAAAAGCTGTGACCAACCTAGACAGCATATTAAGAAACAGAGACATTACTTTGCCAACAAAGGTCCATCTAGTCAAAGCTATGGTTTTTCTAGTAGTCATGTACAGATGTGAGAGTTGGACCATAAAGAAGTCTGAGTGGCAAAGGATTGATGCTTTTGAACTCTGGTGTTGGAGAAGACTCTTGCGAATCCTTGGACTGCAAGGAGATCAAACCAGTCCATCATAAAGGAAATCAATCCTGAATATTCATTGGAAGGACTAATGCTGAAGCTGAAGCTCCAATACTTTGGGCATATGATGCAAAGAGCTGACTCACTGGCAAAGACTCTAGTGCTCGGAAAGATTGAAGACAGCAGCAGAAGGAGCTGACAAAGGATGAGATGGTTGAATGGCATCACCAACTCGAAGGACATGAGTTTTGAGCAAGCTCAGGGAGATGGTGAAGGACAGGGATGCCTGGCATGGTGCGGTCCATGGGTGGCAAAAAGTCGGACACGGCTGAGCAACTGAACAACAATGAGTGATTTCACTGTTTTTCAAATTTTGGCTGCTCAAGATTTCAAAACTCATGTGATAAAAAAAAAAAAAGTAGTTCTCAAATTGGCTTGTAGTGATCTTATTACTGAAGAGAAATATAATTCAGTCACTTTGTCATTAACTTTATTTAAAATAAATACTCTTGCATATTCTCATGTTATATATGACTTCAAACATTAATGATTATTATGTTCAAAGGAAATATTTATAATCTCCTGCTACTTTTGAACTTGGCCTTGCCTGGTCTGGAGTATAGATTGAGCAGCAGATTAAAACCTACATGTTCAGTCACATCTCTAAATGATGTTTCAGTTGTTCAACATGTCATGACATTTCTCTTTAACAATCTTTCAGTTAACTTGCTTCTTCAACATATGTGCTCATCTTAATCATTCACTCATCCTTGAAGGAGCCAAATTTAAATGCAATGTGTTTTTATTTGCAGAGCATGGAATCAATCTCATTATCCTCCTTGAATGCACAGCTTTTACTAGCATATCTTCCTTCTTAGCCTAAAATCAATTTATGTTTAACTGCAGGGATTATATCTTTTTCTGTGTATTGGCAAATTGGGAAAGAGAGGGAGAGAGGGAACAAGTTCGTTTATCATACGTTAAAATGTCACTCAGTGGCTATCTCCCATGTGCAAAGTGGATCTTGGCAGCTAATTTACCTTGTCAAATCATGTTATTCTCACTTTTAAAATCATTGTTCTTTCTGGATAATGTAACTGAAGTAGATGTTCTGCAAGGAAATGTGCATGATCACATTAAATGTGTTGATATGTTAATCTATTACAAAATAGTATGATATAGCGGTAGTCCAGTGTTCACTAGGACACTCAGGAGTGACTTTGTCTTAAATATCAGAAAGAGCCACTTTGTAATTACTAACACAGAAGATAGAACTTCTGCAAGATCAAGGGATTAGTGTGGTGGGAAAGAAAATCCAGAGCTTACATTCACACTTCACGGTGAGTTTATATTCAGTTTGCTTTTCTCAGTTGTTAATATACAAAGATTCAAAAAAGAATTCCCTCTGAGATGCCTCTTGAATGATTTGTGTAGTAGATCAGAGAGCACTCAAGAAATCTGGGGGGAGGGCGGTTCACATAATGATTTAAGATGAAAACACGTTAATACCTTCTTTACAGTTTGACAAAATACTTTTATATCTATAGCTTTAGTTGATGCTAGTATTAAAGCCTTTTGACACTAGTAATAAAAGTCTTATTAGTATGTAGATCAGTTACTAATTCCAGAAAAGTTAAAGAACCTGATAAAGATCACACGTTTGGAGAAAGACAGCACTGAGATGATAATTCTGCCTGTTGGTGAAATGCATGGATACATAAGTAAGTGATTGGTGGCACTAGTGGTAAACAATCTGCCTGCAAATTCAGGAGATGTAAGAGACCTGGGTTCAATCCCTGGTTTGGGAATATTCTCTGGAGTAGGAAATGACATCTCACTCCAGTATTCTTTTCTAGAAAATTCCATGGACAGAAGAGCAGGCTTTAGTCCATGGGACCATAAAGAGTTGGACACCATATACACATACACATAAATAAATAAATAAATGACAAAAATAACCAACCCTAGGTCTTCTTACAAGTAATACAGCATTGCAGCCACTAGCTCATATGGTATTTACTATTTAACATTGTGTACTTCTCACCTTGGAAGAAAAGCTATGACCGACATAGAAGAGAAGAAGAAGAGAAGTCACTCAGTCGTGTCCGACTCTGCGACCCCATGGACTGTAGCCCACCAGGCTCCTTGATCCATGGGATTTTCCAGGCGTTAATAATGGAGTGGGTTGCCATTTCCTTCTCCAGGGGATCTTCCTGACCCAGAGATTGAACCTGGGTCTCCCGCATTGTAGGCAGATGCTTTACCATCCAAGCTGTAAAAAGCAGAAACATTACTTTGCAAACAAAAGTCTGTCTAGTCAAAGCTATGGTTTTTCCAGTAGTCATGTATGGATGTGAGAACTGGACTATAAAGAAAGCTGAGCGCTGAAGAATTGATGTTTTTGAACTGTGGTGTTGGAGAAGACTCTTGAGAGTCCTTGGACAGCAAGGAGATCCAACCAGTCCATCCTAAAATCAGTCCTGAATATTCATTGAAAGGACTGATGCTGAAGCTGAAACTCCAGTATTTTGGCCACCTAAAGCGAAGAACTGACTCCTTGGAAAAGACCCTGATTCTGGGAAAGATTGAAGGTGGGAGGAGAAGGGGACGACAGAGGATGAGATGGTTGGATGTCATCACCAACTCAATGGACATGAGTTTGAGTAAGCTCCGGGAGTTGGTGATGGACAAGGAAGCCTGGCGTGCTGCAGTCCATGGGGTCGCAAAGAGTCAGACAGGACTGAGCGACTGAACTGAACTGAATTCTCGCCAAACTTTCAATCTGACTTTTATGCATTTGGAGCTAATCCTTTAAAGAGATGGTGTGGACAAGCTTCAGTGAAACTGTTATTTTTGTGAATAAATATTGGATGTGTCAGTTTAGACATAAAATAGGTTCTGATAATTTGCACAGTGTAAAACTCTTAGCTTTGTCTTTATTTAATCAGGAGTGATGCCTGGGAGTACTGTCAGAAGGCAGTAGGAATTCTATGCTGTTAGGCTACAAAAGCACTGTATACAGTGATTTTTGCCAATGAATCTGAAACAACATTCATTTTTACCATTGTAGAGGAGTAAATGTCCTTGAAAAATCTTTTTAATCAAGCAGCGCAAATTTGGAGTTATCCAAATGCATTTACTTCTTGAATTGAATAACATCAAAATGAATTCTGCATCATGCTGATGTCATCCTTACTAATGCTACATTAGTGACTAAATGAAGTGTACTTTAAGCTTAAAGAATATAGTGCTATGCTTAATTATGTTAATAAACATACTTTATCACTTTTAAAATAAATGATATTTCATTATAATTAATAGGTTTTAGAAACACTGATTTAGTTGGCAACTTTCAATACCATGAAGAAACGGTATGGATAAGTAAATGTATGTTTTATGTTTTACAAATGATGAAATACAGGTTCATGAGTCTTTTTTGCCTACAACTTTCATTAGTTAACGGTATTCCCATTAGTTATATAGCACACGTGTCATGGCAAAAGGAAACAATGAGTGTGTTTGCATCAAGACAGAACAACTTGTAAGCTATGATTCCTACTGCCAGTGAAACTTAAGTATGAATGCTGCCAACAAGATTCAGTCTTGCTCAAGTTACAGGCTATAACCAACTCTTCGCACAACTATTGTAAGAGCCTCCTAATCGGAATATCTGCACCCACTTTGCCTAGTCTCAAACACTCAACTTTTGCAATCTGTAGCCACAGGATATATATTTTTTTAATCAAATAAAATGGCATCCACTCCATTGCTTAAAATCCTTCAGTGCCTCAGAACTTCTCTTAGTACAAGGCATTGTATTAGAGAAAGAACAGCTACTGTAACACATAGACCCCAAATTTCACTGGCTCAACACAATAAAAATTTCTCTTTAACTCATGTAACAGTAAAAAAACATGTTTTTTGCTAGGTGAGATTCAGCCAATTATGATAAAGTGAAAGTGAAAGTCACTCAGTCCAACTCTTTGAGACCCCATGGACTATACAGTCCATGAAATTCTCCAGGCAAGAATACTGGAGTGGGTAGCCTTTCCCTTCTCCAGGGAATTTTGCCACCCCAGGGATCAAACCCCAGTCTCCCACACTGCAGGCGGATTCTTTATCAGCTGAGCAAAAAGGGAAGCCCAATTATGATATGAGAACCCCAATCCTTCCCTTAAGGACTCAGAGTTCATTGCTTTCTGATGGAAGAGTAGAGGGTGAAAAGTCACATTACTTCTTAATCATGTCATCCCATATGTGCAAATAAATTGCAATGCATTCTATTGGCTAGAAATAGTTTGAGGACCATGCATTATTGTTGTTGATCTTTAGTTGCTAAATCATATCAACTCTCTGAGACCCCATGGACTGTGGCCAGCCAGGCTCCTCTGTCAATGGAATTTATCAGGCAAGAATACTGGAGTGACTTGCCACTTCCTTCTTCAGGGAATCTTCCTGACCAAAAGATTGAACCCACAGCTCCTGAATTGGCAGGCAAGTTCTTTACCACTGAGCCACCAGGGAATCCCATAAAATTATGCATGAATATGCATATGTAAATCATATATGTATATATAATGAGGGCAAGATATTTATAGCATCTGCTATAGTTTACTTGAGGCTTAGTACTACTCTGATCATGCAGCTCAAGCCCTTTTTTCTTTGCTGGTCTTTAGTTTATGCTGTTCCCTAATCTATCTTGAATTCTACTGATAGATGAGTATTCCTAAAGTCTGTCATCCCTCATATTCCATATCTCTCAACAATCCTCAGCAAGTATTCTATTGTTATAAAATTCAGCCCAAACTCTTAGTTTACATTCATGTAACTAAGAATTTATGCTTTTTTTTTCACTTCACATCCATTATAAAATTCTCTACTTTGATACATTCTTATGCTTTTCTACATAATTCCTTTTATCCCCTCTATCTGGAAAAACCTTGGCTTATTGAATATCCTCTATCCTTTAAGAGAAGATTTAAATTTAAGATTTATTTAGATTAAATAAACACTTTTTATTAGAATGTTTTATCTTAGAGCTATCCAGAAGACCTATCTTAGAAGGTGATTAGTTTGCCATTCCTATACATTTTAAAGTACAAGTTTGGCAAAAATGTAATGGCATTTTCCAGTGGAGACTGAATGAGTAATGTATTAGGATCCAGACCTCCAAATGCCTTCTTACTTTGCAATTCTGTGAACTCCTTCCTAATTAGTTCAACCAGTATCGATCATTTTATAAAATGTCTATGACAGGCGTAGTTTTAACTAGGCTTTTGGAGCTAATCATAGGCATTTATGAATTCTATAGCAATTTTTATACATCAATTTCTCATCTCCCCTACTAGATAATAAATTCTCAAAGGATAGAAATGTACCATAATTCAATTTATGTCTCAGATTGCCTATGTTTTGCTTATGGTAAGAACTAAAAGTATTTAAAATGAGCCAATACATTTTCAGTGACCTTCAGGAGGCTTCATTTTCCTTTCTTGATCTTAATTACCAGTGAACATGTACTGAGAGTGTAATGATCCTAGCCCTACTGACCCTAAGCAGTATGGTGTTACATATTTCTATTCTGAGAGTGAGTATTTCACTCAGGAAAAAAAAAAAATTGACAATCTTGTTTCTAGAAATCATATGTTAGAAGTTTCAATGTAAATGAATAAACAATGTACATTTTCTTTAGGTGAGTTGTGCAGCTGAGCTGGAAATGTTTATATTTCCACGCTGGAAATACTCAGGGAGTTTTAGTGGCTCCCAAGCCTTGCCTATAATCTGGTAATTGTCACCCGCTCCATGGTGCTAGATCAAGTAGACGTATTTGTACTATGTGTTTCTAACCATCTCATTTTTTTTACTAATGAGGCTGGGGTATATGGACTCCCATGAGGCACAGTGGTAAAGCATACCCCTGCCAGTGCAGGAGATGCGGGAGATTGGGGTCAGTCCTTAGGCTGGGAAAGCCCCCTGGAGCAGGAAACAACAAACCACTCAAGTATTCTTGCCTGAGAAATCCTATGGCAGAAGAGCCTGGCAGGCTACATCCATGGGGTTGCAAAAGAGGAGGACACAACTGAGCAACTGAGCACCCAAACACACTCTGGGGTATATATTCGGAAAACAAGGACAAAATTATTTGATCTTTTTACTGTGTGTGTGTCTAAACACATACATATCCCAGGTAGCTCAGTGGTAAAGAATACAATCGCCAAGCAGACGACACAGGTTCTATCCCTAGGCTGGGAAGATCCCCTGAAGAAACTCCAATATTCTTGCCTGGGAAATCCCAAGGACAGAGGAGCCTGGTGGTGTACAATCCAAGGGGTCGCCAGAGTCAGATACAACTTAGCAATTAAACATACAAAAAAAGAATTGAGTGCAAAAATAAGAGTTTTCAGCTATATAGAGGAAACTATGATATAAAATCCAATATGTTGTTATTGAGTAGAAGAAATTCACTGCAAACAGATCTTCATTTGTCCTTTGAATATACTATATTTTCTCAATTCATACACAGATTTAAAATTTTCTTCTGACCCTTTGTAGCAAACATTCACCTACATATTGCCCCACCACAAATTCATCCTGTTTCTCAGTTCATTATTATGATTAATTGTCTCAGTGATAAATTAAGTACACTACTTTAATAATGAGAAAATATACTGCAAATTTTTCTTGTACAGAATTACTTATTTCTAGCTTTATTCACGAAGTTAGTGCTTTCTTTGTGCTTTCCTCACTGCCACCATACAAGAAACAAAATAGATAAACCAAAGAGGAAAAATATCGCTTAACCTGAACACTGCTGCTGCTACTGCTGCTAAGTCACTTCAGTCGTGTCTGACTCTGTGCGACCCCATAGACGGCAGCCCACCAGGCTCCCCTGTCCCTGGGGTTCTCCAGGCAAGAACACTGGAGTGGGTTGCCATTTCCTTCTCCAATGCATGAAAGTGAAAAGTGAAAGGGAAGTCGCTCAGTCGGGTCCGACTCCTGGCGACCCCATGGACTGCAGCCTACCAGGCTCCTCCATCCATGGGATTTTCCAGGCAAGAGTACTGGAGTGGGGTGCCATTGCCTTCTCCGAACCTGAACATTGGTCCACTCCAAATCTGGCTCAAAGGCAAAGTTTCTTTCTATGTAGCATATAGACTAGAATCTTGAAAATAATAGTTTGATCCTTGGATAATTAGCAATGGTACCACTTGGGAGCTTGTAAGAAGCATAACCTCAGACCTAATAAATTATAATCTGCATCTTAACAAGTTCTTCAAGTGTGTTCTATGCCAGTTTTAGATGTGTGGGACCTCGGCATTACTGTATCAGAGATAACTGGATATCTACCAGTAATTATTTCCTTATTTAATAAAAGAACTTCCTAGTTTTAGCTGGTTAATAGGTTAACCATCAAGATAATACATTTTTTTTTCTTCAGTTTTTCTGGTAACATGCTATAGTGATGGAACAAAGTTATGCCCAAGGGAATGTGAGTAGAATGTGGTCTGTGATTTCCAGGTCAGGCCTGGAAAGTGAAAGTGTGTGAGCTCCAGTCCTGTTCCACCTGCTGCTGCCTGATCTGTGGTGATAATCTGAACGACTAAATTGGAGCCATGAAAGGAAGCCACGTATTAAAGAGGAGAAAACCGACTGTGAACTGCTAAACTAACCCAGTGAGAAAGAGAGAGAGTAAAACAAAAGGTTTAGCTCCTGCCACATCTGTTTTGTCTTTCTGCTATTATTGCAATTGCATGACTAGTATATCCAAAAGTTAACTGTATCTCCATCATTCTATTTAAACTGCATCTGTGACACAAAATAAGATATAGTAAATTATATGTTAAACTCCCATCATGATTTTTTTAAACAGCTGAATCACCTCACTACAATCCAATAATTAAAGTCAATGACCATTCTTATCTCTTTTGCAGCTTTCACATTTGTGCTATTTAGCAGCCTTTAATTTAAGGATATGTCACTCTTTCTAACAGGTAAAATGATCAAAATACTACCAGAAAAAGTCATAAAACAAGCCCTAGAGTGTGCTGCATAATTAAACAATTATTTATCTTTCTGATTTTGAATGTTAATTTTGGTCTTATATTTTAAACCCCACATAATTGCATTTTTCTGATTATACAGTTTTATACTTGGCAAAACAAACACTATTTAACATAAGGAATTATCTTTGTATACCAGGATCCCCTAGAGTTTTAGAACATGTTCCTGGCATGCTGCTCTGCATAGAGAATGTGTTCGTTTACAGAGTCTTTTTCAATTTTTAAAATGTTATTTTCTAGAACAGTTTTCTGTTTATAAAAAAAAATTGCAGTGATAGTACAGACAGTTACCATACATCTCAGATGCAGTTTTACCTATTTAAAATATCTTGTATCAAGGTGCTTACTGTATTTGTTACAGTTAATGAACCAATATCAAATCATTATTAAATAAATTTCATAGACTATTTAGATATCCTTTGTTTTTTACTTAATTGTTCTTTTTCTCTTCCAGAGTCTCATCTAGTTTCATTCTGTTGTCATGTCTCTATAAATTCTTTCAGATTGTAATAGTTTTGCACTTTTCTTTTTTTGTTGATCTTGGCTTTTTTATTTTTTAAAACAGGTTAGGTATGTTGTTGGCCTTCCCTTTACTACAATTTGCCTGATGTTTTACTGGTGTCGTGGGTTTTGGGCAGGAAGATCACAAAGCTACATTGTTATTTTTATCACATCATATCAATTTTACATACCATCAGCATTATTTATGACTTGATATTGATTTTTTATCACTGGCTGAGACAGTCTCCGATATGCAGATGACACCACCCTTATGGCAGAAAGTGAAGAAGAACTAAAGAGCCTCATGATGAAAGTGAAAGAAGAGAGTGAAAGTTGGCTTAAAGCTCAACATTCAGAAAACTAAGATTATGGCATCCGGTCCCATTACTTCATGGCAACTAGATGCGGAAACACTGGAAACAGTGGCTGACTTTATTTTTCTGGGCTCCAAAATCACTGCAGATAGTGATTGCGGCCATGAAATTAAAAGATGCTTACTCCTTGGGAGGAAAGTTATGACCAACCTGGACAGTGTATTAAAAAGCAGATGCATTACTTTGCCAAGAAAGGTCCATCTAGTCAAGGCTATGGTTTCTCTAGTGGTCATGTTTGGATGTGAGAATTGGACTATGAAGAAAGCTGAGCACAGAAGAATTGATGCTTTTGAACTGTGGTGTTGGAGAAGACTCTTGAGAGTCCCTTGGACTGCAAGGAGATGCAACCAGTCCATCCTAAAGGAGATTGGTCCTGGGTGTTCATTGGAAGGACTGATGTTGAGGCTGAAACTCCAATACTTTGGTAACCTGATGCGAAGAGCTGACTTATTTGAAAAGACCGTGATGCTGGGAAAGATTGAGGGCAGCAGGAGAATGGGGATGACAGAGGATGAGATGGTTGGATGGCATCACTGACTCGATGGACATGGGTTTGGGTGGACTCTGGGAGTTGGTGATGGACAGGGAGGCCTGGCGTGCTGTGGTTCATGGGGTCGCAAAGAGTCAGACACGACTGAGTGACTGAACTGAACTGAACTGAACTGAGATGGTCTTGTCTGTTCTCTCCAGTGCAAAATTAGTACCCTTCCATTCCCCTTTCTATACATATGCACAGTCCACATTTATGGAACAGGGAGTTATGTACCTCCTGAGGGCAGAGTAGCTACATAATTTGAACAGAAGTTCTATGTGCGTTTTCCTTTACTTTTTATCTTTGTCTTAATGTTTCTCTCCTAAGATAATGTTATTTCTGAATACTTGGTACATACATTTCAGAAAAGTTTATCTGTCTGTATCTTCTTATCCATGTTTAACATAATGGAGAGAATGGACCTAAATTTCTCTGTGCTTTAATTATGAAATTAACTCCTGTGTCTGGTATACTGGTTTAAGGAAGATAACACAATACTTTTAATTAATATTTATTGATTGCTCATTGTGTGAAAAGAATTGTTAGAAGTGGTTTGCATGTATTATCTAATTGATATTAAGTCCATTTTATTCCAGAGATTATTACTAACCTACCTACTGGGGCTCAGAGATTTCAATAATTTCTCCAAGTTTTCACAACGTTAAGTAGTGGATCCAGGAATTTAGTTTAGTCTTACTCGTGTGAGATTTGGTGACAGCTATGAGAGTGGTATTGGTATTGATATCCAGATGTTATATTAAGGCAAAAACACATTTATGCAGTAAAAGAACACATATCATTTGAAAATTTCAGCTGTGAAGAATGTTGGTTTCAATTTTTATATAAGGATTACTGCATGGTCTAATGCAATCATCCAAAAACCCACTCAATTTCAAATGGATAATCCACCCACATAGCATTAGTCATCTGAGGATATTTCTAGATATGAATTTGGAAAATTGCAAAATATTTTGTGTGAGTCATGCCATCTTAAAAAAAAAAGTTTTGTCCTCTTAGTATGCCCTCCAAGAAGATTTTCAACAATTCATAATTGAGCATGATAGAAAGTAGGGAACCTTTTTCAAAATTCTGTTGATGGAATGTGAACAGAATTTCATACTCAATTAAAAGCTTTCCATTTGTAATCTGTTGGAGTATACAGTGTTTCCTATTTTCACTCATTTATTATACTAGGATATAAATTACATAACACAATTCACAAGTAACTGAGAAATTTTACAGTGATATCATAGCAGGCACAGAAGCCTGGAAGCACTTTTGCATATATGATATTTAACAGCCATAAAATTTTTACTCTGAATTAAATGTACTTATAACTGGTGGTTAAAGAATTAACAAGACACCAGTCATCTGCACAAGTTTCCAAACAGGGTGGCATTGATTAGAAATGTCTTTGCTCCAGAGATAGCAAATAGAATGACTTAAGAGTCTGCTTCAATGGAAACAGTAATGATCCATCTGAAGGTATTGTCAATAGATAATAAATTAAGGACTACTCTGCCATCATTTCATTTTTTATAAGAATAGTGCCCTTTGGCTAAATTTCATGTTAACAATGGTTCTTATTTATTTCATCTTGCCATTTCCATTACTCCAAAATAGAGCTTACACTCATTGGACTGCCTGCTTTGACATGCATATTTTAAACCTGCAAATTCTCGAGAAATTTAAGTGGCTTTAAATAACTTGTTTTCAGCTATAATATGATCACACTGTGTTATTGTTTTTTGAAAGGATCAGTGTTAGATTACAGGTCACTGGTGAAATTAAAAGTCAAGATAACTAATCTGTATCTTTTCAATTGAATTGACAGATAGGGATCTCACCAAAGGCTCAGAGGCATTATTAAGTATGGGAACTAATATTTCTCGAATATGACTGTGGGAATAAAGTTACCAGTATCTCTAATGCTTAAAACAATCTTGGTGAAATCAAAAGTAGGATAGCTGTGTCCCTTAACGATACCAATATTTGGTGATTCATGTTGAGACTTACTTGTTGCAATGTATCTCATATTGCTTTTCTTTACTGTTTAAACTATTATTTGAAACAGATTTAGCTTCAATTTGGTTTCACAGATACATATGTCAGGCATTTTATCCTTTTGATGGATGTAGTTTTCTGACTACGATTCCATAGCTGTCAAATTTCACTTTTAAAATCTGATCTCAAACTACCAAATGTATAGAGTTGAGACCCTGATTGTAACATATTAATGAATCAATTCGATATCTTCACTTCAAGTCAAGTAAAAATCTGATTCACCTAACTATTTAAAAAGCAGACATTGATTAAGTAGCTATAGCATATCTAATCAAAAAATACCACATGGCCACGAAGAGTGCTGAAATAGAAGAATATAGAATCACACAGAAAAATGGTTATAATGTATTTTAGGTAAAAATGGAGTACAATCTTAATTTCAAAAAAGAAATAGTTGAATATGTGAATATATAGACAAACAGGCAGGTAAGTAAATAGTGGAGGAAAGAATGAAGAGAAAGATAAAAGGGTTGAAGGTAATGATATTCTTTGTGCTTTTTGCATTTTTTTCAAATATAAAAATAAAGTATAAGTGTGTATTAAGAACAAAACTATACTCTCATTATTAAAATGATTAGGGGTTTTAAATAATCAGTTCATGTCTAATACATTTATTTTGAAAGAACTGAAATTTCAGAGGGTAATGATTTATACCAAGAATTATGGTGTCAGAGAAGATACAGAAGCCAGAGCTCTCATCTCCTTGTTAGTGCTGACCTAACTAGACCTTGGACTTCCCAGGTGGTGCTAGCTAGTGGTAAGGAACCCTCCTGCCAATGCAGGAGACATAAAAGAAGTGGGTTCGATTGCTTGATCAGGAAGATCCCCTGGAGGAGGGCATGGTAACCCACTCAAAAGAGTCAGATATGACTGAGTATGCGGGCAACTAGATGCAACTAGACCTTGATGCCTATCTCCTTCCCCTGACTCTTGGTTACTTATCTGAAGTTCTTTATTAGGCATCTTGGGTGTGGATCCTTCATTAAAAAGTGGGCTTGATATGATCTTGTAAGAGAGTAAAGTAACTTTCCAAATTCTCTGACAGTTTGGGAAACAGTGGAGAAATGGTATGGGACCATCGTTAAAGGTGGGCTGGAAATGTATATGTGCAAAATAATTTATGCAGAGATACCTCACAATTAGGAGTTATAAGAACAAATTCTATAATGGTATATTTTGCGTGGCATTCTAAGTGATGGGGCATTTTAAAATTTAGGTCCCTGGTGGCTCAGATGGTAAAGCGTCTGCCTGCAGTGCGGGAGACCCGGGTTTGATCCCTGGGTTGGGGAAGATCCTCTGGAGAAGGAAATGGCAACCCACTCCAGTACTCTTGCCTGGAAAATTCAATGGACTGACCAGCCTGGTGGGCTACAGCCCATGGGATCGCAAAGAGTCGGACACGACTGAGTGACTTCACCTTCACGAGTAGTTAAGCCCATCATAGTTGAACAGAATGTGGTATATGGAAGTTGTTATTCATTATTAATTATGGTGAAGAAATTAGTGAAGAAGTGTGCAGGAATTTTAAAAAATACATTTCCTTCTTTCTTGGTGCTATTCATGAATTGCAAGAATTCAAACACTTTTGGGGATTAATTTTGCATGTGGTATGAGATGTGCAACCAAGTTCACCTTTTTGCAAAATGGCTATGTAGTTGTCCAGTGCATGGTATTAACAAGTTTATTTTTATCTAATGATTTGAGGTGGCACTCTTGTCATATAGTGAGTTCCACTATATATATATATATATATATATATATGTTTAATTCTGTACCTTCGATTCCATAGGTCTGCTTGTCCAATCATATGCTAGTGATACTCTATTTTAAATATAGAGACTTTTTAATATATTCTAATGTCTGGTCAGGCTAGTCTTTCCTCATATTTCTTCTTTTACATTGTATTCCTGGGTGCTCTTACATGTCTTTTTCTTCCATCTGAAATTTAGTGTAATATTATCTAACTCTGTAATTTGTTGGTGTTTTGATTAGATTTGCATTGAATTTATAAAACAACTTATGGAGAACTTACATCTTTATAATGTCAAGTCATTTTATGCAAGAACAGAGTGTGTCTTTCCACTCAAGTCTTCTTTAATATCTTTTAGGAGTGTTAAAATTTTCCTCATGAATTTATATATTTTTAATTATGCATAGGAACTTAGAATGTTAGGTCCATGAGTCATGGCAAATTGGAAGTGGTCAAACGGGAGATGGCAAGAGTGAACATCAACATTTTAGGAATCAGTGAACTAAAATGGACTGGAATGGGTGAATTTAACTCAGATGACCATTATATCTATTACTGTGGGCAAGAATCCTTTAGAAGAAATGGAGTAGCCATCATAGTCAACAAAAGAGTCTGAAATGCAGTACTTGGATGCAGTCTCAAAAATGACAGAATGATCTCTCTTCATTTCCAAGGCAAACCGTTTAATATCACAGTAATCCAAGTCAATGTCCCAGCCACTAATGCTGAAGAAGCTGAAGTTGAATGGTTCTATGAAGACCTATGACCTTCTAGAACTAACACCCAAAAAAGATGTCCTTTTCATTTTAGGGGACTGGAATGCAAAAGTAGGAAGTCAAGAAATACCTGGAGTAATAGGTAAATTTGGCCTTGGAGTACAGAATGATGCAGGGCAAAGGCTAATAGAGTTTTGCCAAGAGAGCTCACTGGCCATAGCAAACACCCTCTTCAAACAACACAAGAAAAGACTCTACACATGGGCATCATCAGATGGTCAATACCGAAATCAGATTGATTATATTCTTTGCAGCCAAAGACGGAGAAGCTATATATAGTCAGCAAAAACAAGACCAGGAGCTGACTGTGGCTCAGATCATGAACTCCTTATTGCCAAACTCAGACTTAAATTGAAGAAAGTAGGGAAAACCACTAGACCAATCAGGTATGACCTAAATCAAATCCCTTAGGATTATACAGTGGAAGTGAGAAATACATTCAAGGCATTAGATCTGATAGACAGAGTGCCTGAAGAACTAGGGAAGTAGGTTCGTGACATTGTACAGGAGGCAGTGATCAAGACCATCCCCAAGAAAAAGAAATGCAAAAAGGCAAAATGGTTGTCTGAGGAGGCCTTACAAATAGCTATGAAAAGAAGAGAAGTGAAAGGCAAAGGAGAAAAAAAAGATATACCTATTTGAATGCAGAGTTCCAAAGAATAGCAAGGAGAGATAAGAATACCTTCCCCAGTGCTTCATGTAAAGAAATAGAGGACAGCAACAGAATGGGAAAGACTAGAGATCTGTTCAAGAAAATTAGAGATACCAAGGGAAATGTTCATGCAAATACGGACACACTAAAGGACAGAAATGGTATGGACCTGACAGAAGCAGAAGATATTAAGAAGAGGTGGCAAGAATACACAGAAGAACTGTACACAAAAGATCCTCATGACCCAGATAATCATGATGGTGTGATCACTCACCTAGAGCCAGACATCCTGGAATGTGAAGTCAAGAGGGCCTTAGGAAGCATCACTACAAACAAAGCTAGTGGAGGTGATGGAATTCCAGCTGAGCTCTTTCAAATCCTAAAAGATGATGCTGTGAAAGTGCTGCCTGCACTCAATATGTCAGCAAATTTGGAAAACTCAGCAGTGGCTACAGGACTGGAAAAGGTCAGTCTTCATTTCAGTCCCAAGGAAGGGCAATGCCAAAGAATTTTCAAAAACTACTGCACAATTGTACTCATCTCACACTCTAGCAAAGTAATGCTCAAAAATGTCCAAGCTATGTTTCACCAGTACATGAACCGTGAATTTCAAAAACCTTTGACTATGTAGATCACAACAACCTGTGGAAAATTCTTCAAGAGATGGGAATACCAGACCACCTGACCTGCCTCTTGAGAAATCTGTATGCAGGTCAAGAAACAGCAGTTAGAACTGAACATGGAACAACAGACTGGTTCCAAATTGGGAAAGAACTATGTCAAGGCTGTATATTGTCACCCTGCTTATTTAACTTATATGCAAAGTACATCATGAGAAACACTGGACTGGATGAAGCAGAAGCCAGAATCAAGATTGCCGGGAGAATATCAATGCAGATGACACCATCCCTGTGGCAGAAAGTCAAGAATAACTAAAGAGCCTCTTGAAGAGGAGAGTGAAAAAGTTGGGCTAAAAGTCAACATTCAGAAAACTAAGATCATGACATCTTGTCCCATCACTTCATGGCAAATAGATGGGGAAACAACAGAAACAGTGGCAGACTATTTCTTTTGGGCTCCAAAATCACTGCAGATGGTGACTGCAGCCACAAAATTAAAAGACTCTTGCTCCTTGGAAGAAAAGTTAACACCAACCTAGACAGTATATTAAAAAGCCGAGACATTACTTTGCCAACGAAGGTCCATCTAGTCAAAACTATGGTTTTTCCAGTAGTCTTGTATGGATGTGAGAGTTGGACTATAAAGAAAGGTGAGTGCCGAAGAATTGACGCTTTTGAACTGTGGTGTAGGAGAAGATTCTTGAGAGTCCTTGTACAGCAAGGAGATCCAATCAGTCCTTCATAAAGGAAAGGAGTTCTGAATATTCATTAGAAGGACTGATGCTGAAGCTGAAACACTAGCACTTTGGCCACCTGATGTGAAGAACTGATTCACTGGAAAGACCCTGATGCTGGGAAAGAATGAAGGTGGGAGGAGAAGGGGATGACAGAGGGTGAGATGGTTGGATGTCATCACCGACTCAATGGGCATGAGTTTGAGTAAACTCAGGGAGTGGTGATGGACAGGGAAGCCTGGCGTGCTGCAGTCCATGGGGTCACAAAGAGTCAGACATGACTGAGCCACTGAACTGAATTGAACTGAATTAAATTTATTTCTCAATATCTAGTATTATTTTTGCTTTTGTAAATGGGGTTTCTCGGCTCTTAAGTTCTCTAACTGTTCATTGTTAGGAAAGCCTATTGATTTTTTAATGTTAATTCTGTGTCCACATAATTAATTTCAATATTCGATTTTTTAAGTGAGCTTTACTACTGACCCTGCATGGTTTTCCACAATTAGTATTTCAACAGCAACAAATGGAATGAGTTACACTTCTTTTTTACCCATGTTATGTTTCTTATTAATTTCTTTCGTCTAACTAAGTTAGCCAACACTGTAGAAAATGTGAAGTAGTAAAAATAATGAGTATCCTTATCTTGTTCCTAATCTTACTGGAAATGCCTCTTGTATTTCCCCATCAAATAACATACTAGCTTTAAAACTGCTTTTCTATGCTCAGCCACTCAGTTGTGTCTAACTCTTTGTGACCCCATGGACTGTAGCCCACCAGGGCCCTCTGTTCCTGGAATTTTCCAGGCAAGAATACTGGAGTCAGTTGCCATTCCTCCTCCAGGGGATCTTCCCAACCTAGGGACTGAACCTGCGTCTCCTGCACTGGCAAGCAGATTCTTTACTACTGTGCCACAGGGAAGCTCTTAGCCTTAAAACTAAGGTAAATATATTTTACTAGGATAAGAAAGAATACCTTAATTCATAATTTCTTTGGGTGCTTCTGTCATAAATTCATAAATTTTCTGTCAAAGGCTTTCTTATTGTGTATGAAGATAATATAATTCTCCCTTAGATTGTTAATATGGAATATAGTATAAATTATTGTTTTAATATATAATCAGCCTTGCATTCCTGAAGTAAACTTTTTATTCACAGTGTATTATTTTTAATATGGTGTTGGATTTATGTTATTAATGATTAATTTAAGATTTTTCATACTAATATTTATAAGAATCATTGACCTGTAATTTTATTTTTTGTGGTATGTATCTGATTTAAATATCACTGTTATAGTTGCTTCATAAGGAATTAAGAGAATTTTCTTCCTTTTTAATGCTCTGAAATAATCATAGAACATTAGGACTATCTGGATTTTATAAATGCTTAGAAAAATAGCCTTGTGAAAATAACTGAACCTAGTGCTATTTTGTGGAATGTTTTCTAAGAGTTTCCTATATTTATTCTAAAAATTGATCTACTTAAGCTTTCTAACTTTAATGGGATGAATTCTAGTAATCTTTATTTCTCTGGGAAATAATTAACTAGCCTAGAATTGCAAGTTGATTTCTGTTGATATAGTAGTTTCTTCTGGTTTAAATTTTTTCCTTGGTTTCAAATAATAATTTATTTTTGTATTTTCTAATGTTATATATCTTTACTATTCTTTTTTACGATCAAATTGTGAATGTAAAAAGTGTACTTAATTTAATTATCTAAAACAAGTTTAAAAGCTAATACTTGGTTTATTAGAAAACTCTCAGGTAGATTTGGAACAACATGGTATGTAAATTAACTTTTAAAATTGCACATCTTATGAAATCTAAATACAGAACAGTAGAATAGTATGAATTAACCATGTAGCTCAAGTGGTTGGTCTAGCTTCAGTTCAGTTCAGTCGCTCAATCGTGTCTAAGTCTTTGTAACCCCATGGACTGCAGCACGCCAGGCTTCCCTGTCCATCATCAAATCCCAGAGCATGCTCAAACGTATGCCCATCGAGTCAGTGATGCCATCCAGCCATCTTATCCTCTGTCGTCCCCTTCTCCTCCTGCCTTCAGTACTTCCCAGAATCAGGGTCTTTTCAAATGAGTCCGTTCTTTGCATCAGGTGGCCAAAGTATTGGAGTTTCAGTATCAACATCAGTCCTTCCAATGAATATTCAGGATTGATTTCCTTTAGGATGGACTGGTTGGATCTCCTTGCAGTCCAAGGGACTCTCAAGAGTCTTCTCCAACACCACAGTTCAAAAGCATCAATTCTTCAGTGCTCAGCTTTCTTTATAGTCCAATTCTCACATCCATTCATGACTATTGGAAAAACCATAGCTTTGACTAGACAGACCTTTGTTTGCAAACTAATGTCTCTGCTTTTTAATATGCTGTCTAGTTTTGTCATAGCTTTTCTAGCAAGGAGTAAGTATCCTTTTAATTTCATGCCTGCAGTCACCATCTGCATTGATTTTGGAGCCCAAGAAAATAAGGTCTGTCACTGTTTCCGCTGTTTCCCAATCTATTTGCCATGAAGTGATGGCACCAGATGCCATGATCTTCATTTTCTGAATGTTGAGTTTTAAGCGAACTTTTCACTCTCCACTTTCACTTTCATCAAGAGGCTCCTCAGTTCCTCTTTCTGCCATAAGGGTGGTGTCATCTGCTTATCTGTGGCTATTGATATTCCTCCTGGCAATCTTGATTCCAGCTTGTGCTTCATTCAGCCTGGCATTTCACATAATGTACTCTGCAGGAGAAGGAAATGGCAACTCACTCCAGTATTCTTGCCTGGAGAATCCCATGGACGGAGGAGCCTGGTGGGCTACAGTCCACCGGGTCACAAAGAGTCAGACACGACTGAGTGACTTCACTTTCACTTTCACTTACTCTGCAGGTAAGTTAAATAAGCAGGCTGAGAATATACAACCTTGACATACTCCTTTCCCAATTTGGAACCAGTTTGTTGTTCCATGTCCATTTCTAACTGGCTTCTTGACCTGTATACAGAGTTCTCAGGAGGCATTTAAGGTGGTCTGGTATTCCCATCTCTTGAAGAATTTTCCACAGTTTATTGTGATCTACACAGTCTAAGGCTTTGGCATAATCAATAAAGCAGGAGTAGATGTTTTTCTGGAACTCTCTTGCTTTTTCTGTGATCCATTGGATGTTGGCAATTTGATCTTTGGTTCCTCTGCTTTTTGGAAATCCAGCTTGAACATCTGAAAGTTCACAATTCACATACTGTTGAAGCCTGGTTTGTGCAATTTTGAGCATTCCTTTGCTAGCATGTGAGATGAGCGCAATTGTGCAGTAGTTTGAAAATTCTTTGGCATTGCCCTTCTTTGGAATTGGAATGAAGACTGACCTTTTCCAGTCCTGTGGCCACTGCTGAGTTTTCCAAATTTGCTGACACATTGAGTGCAGCACTTTCATAGCATCATCTTTTAGGATTTGAAAGAGCTCAACTGGAATTCCATCACCTCCACTAGCTTTGTTTGTAGTGATGCTTCCTAAGGTCCACATGACTTCACATTCCAGGATTCCTGGCTCTAGATGAGTGACCACACCATTGTGATTATTTAGGTCATGAAGATCTTTTTTGTATAGTTCTGTGTATTCTTGCCACCTCTTCTTAATATCTTCTGCTTCTGTTAGGTCCATACCATTTCTGTCCTTTTTTGTACCCATCTTTGAATGAAAAGTTCCCTTGATATATCTAATTCTCTTGAAGAGATCTCTAGTGTTTCCCTCTATTCTACTGTTTCCCTCTATTTCTTTGCATTGATCACTTTGCTTTCTTATCTCTCCTTGGTATTCTTTGGGCTCTGCATTCATATGGGTATATCTTTCCTTTTCTCCTTGCATTTAGCTTCTCTTCTTTTCTCAGCTTTTTCCTCCACCTTCAGACCATGGATTTGATACTGGATTTTATGTAAATAGCAGTCAAATTACATTGTAGACTATAGAGAATGCTTGTTATTTTTTTCAAGGTTTAGTATCTGTACCCTCTACTCTATGTTTGAATAAGTCACTATTTTAAGAGACTCTGTAGAAGAAGGCAGAAAATATTTCTTTAAAAGTGAAAACAGCATGTACCAAAGTGTTCATCCTTTCCTGTATTAGGGCAGCATGGACAATCAATGAGATGCTTCCTACCATGTCTTTAAATTGCAAGTAATGATGCAAAAAAAAAAAAAAAAAATTGAGGCCAGCTGAGAATCTATTGCCTATGTAGACAGTGGCAGCACAAATACATGACTGTCAGGGTAAGAGACCAAGTGGCTCAGTTGTGGTGTCCAGAGGCAGTAGCCATGGCTTTTAGGTCTTTCTTAGGCACTGCTCCAGATGATAGCCATGGTGTCCTACTTGAATTAGTTTTATGAAAAGTTTTTATTATGATCTTTCCAACTGCCTATTTCTGTATTGTTTCTGCTTATTTTTGGGTCTCAGTTCAGTTCTTTGGGTCTAGTCTTCTGGATTTCCTGAGAGAACTCTAATCTATTCAATATACATTCAATGGTTTCTCTTTAATAAGTTCTGCCAGAGTCAATTTCTGTGACTCATAACTGAGGACTCTCACTGATATAACTCTCTTGCCACACTTAATGGATGTGTAGTAAATTTGCTTCTTTGCTTTTTATTCCCTCCTCTAGCTAGAAAGAAACACTTGTTTGGCTTTTCATACACTATTCTTTTTTTTCTTTTTAATGTTATAATTTGAGCTCTCTTCTAATCATCTTTGTGTCTCTTCAATAGCGGAGAGTCCAAACTCAACTCCTAATACAGCCTGGTGGTTTAAAATCAGCTAAAGACACAA
Source organism: Oryx dammah (assembly GCF_014754425.2). NCBI lineage: Eukaryota > Metazoa > Chordata > Mammalia > Artiodactyla > Bovidae > Oryx > Oryx dammah. Next base: position 34,741,901 of record NW_024070193.1, read on the forward strand.
ATTTAAAATCTAAATCTACTACTCAGTTGACTGAGTTTTAGTAAATCAATGAATCTTTCTTTCCATTGTGAATCTGTAAATCAGGGACAATATTACCAATTTTGTGAAATTGTTATAAAAATTAAAGAAGGTGATGTTAGCAAAGACTCTAACATAGCACTCACACATAGGAAGCATCCCATGCAGTTTATAGTAATCATTATCAGCAATTATATAGCGTCAATATAGTCTAGGGCATACAAGTATCATTCGTATTCACTGTGTGTAAGATTCCAGTCTCTGTAGTCAATTTCAGCTTGACTTTTATATTCCTCTTGCTTTTATTTTCTCAAAATTATGCCTGTTTTCTTAGTTCTTGCTTTTAAAATGAAATTCACCCAGGCCTTAACATCTAGTGATTAAAAATATGAGAGAATAAGAATCTTTAAAAACCACCAGAGTATGTTAGGATAGTACTAAGTCAAGTTCTAAGAGTTTTATGTTTAAATAAACAAATAACATTTTACTCTAGCTCATTTAAGTAGGATTTTATGTTGTTCCTGAGATGGAGTCTATAGGCTACTAATAAGAGGGAAGTGACTGTGAAAAACAAAATAAAACAAAACAAAACAAAAAAACCCCAGCTGCACCATACTGCAAGCACCCTATGAATCTGCAGATCCTGTGGGACACCAAGAAGTGAACCCAGCCAGATACAGCTGTGGGCAGATTGCTGCAGTGTTGTTTCCTGGAGCATTGATTGGTATTACTCTAAATATCAATAGTGTCTTAAGAAAAAAGAGGGCTTTGTAATCAACTGCATGTCAGAATCCTTGCTTTTCAGGATTGCTTCTTGAGTTTTTACCATGTATGTTAGCATATTAGATATCTGAAAAATCACAAAGAAATCCTTTATTTCTTCCAATCTACCAATATGTAATTTTTAAAAAGTAGTTTAATTAGTTTTTGCAGAATACTTTGTGATGATCCAGTGCATGCAGTTAATATAATTCAATAATGACAAGTGACACTGCATAGGTAGGTATGACTCATTGTGAAAACTCATAAACATAGTCTAAATATTTGAATATTTATTCTTCAGGTACCAGAGAGCTTTTAAAGACTTTTGAGGTAGAACAGTAAGAAATTGGTGAGTTAGAAAAATTAACTGACAATGATAGGTATTCATTAAAAAAAAGGAAACAGAGATGGAGGCAAGGGAATTCATTAATAAGTTATTGTGATATTTGAATTTTGAGAAAATAATTAAGAATTAGAATAAAGGCATTGACCATATAATAGAAGTGACTAATAGAAGAGAATAATCCATAGGACATGGTGGCTAGTGGATATGGATGTGAAAGAGAAAAAGATATTGAGAAAAAGTAATTACAACTGGCAAGAGGGTTCATGCCTGAAAGAGTGGGCAGTATATTGCACCAAAGAATTCTCAAAAAGATCAAATCAAGAGGGCTTCTGAAAAACATTAAAAACATTTTAGGAGCCTAAAATTTAGAGGATAATTCTGATGCTTTCACTGAAGTTGTATGGAGTCATACGTGTCAAGAGCTGAATCATGTTCCAGCTGTCTATCTTGTATTTTCTAATCTTGTAAAGAGAACTAAAAGATAATAAACACTCCCTGTGACATGAATTGTGCTGTCTTTCACCTGCTTGTTTTGTAGAAGCGTGTTTTACTGAATATATGTCACATTATTGATGATTTACATGAAAGAGAGATTTACCATCATGATAATCAATAATTCTGGATATTTTAGTGCTTTTTGGTAGAAGGTGACATAAGTATACAATGTAAAGAAATCAGGGATCTTCCAAGGACAAAGGTTTGTGAATGGTGGGCAAAAATAAGCTAGTACAAGACAATTTTTCTCATCCTTATTGAAATATTCATATTCACTCCTTGTCTTATACTTTGGGAGTATTATGATGCTTGTAAGAAATTTTGCAAGGGATGAGGGAATGTTAAAATATTCATCTAAGACAACCAGCAAATTAGGGAGTGTAGCAAAAAATGAAACAGACTCACAGATATAGAGAGCAAACTAGTGTTTACTAGGGAAAAGACAATGGGCAAAAGAGAATGGGGTTGGGTATTAAGAGGTACAAACTACTATGTATAAAATAAATAAAATACTAGGCTATATTGTAAAACACAGGGAATATAGCCAATATTTTATAATATACTTTATAACTATAAATGAAATATAAGCTTAAAATTGTGAATCACTGTGTGCTACACCTAAACCTTATATACAATTTTACACCAACTATACATCAGTTTTAAAAGTTTTTAAAATAATAATAAAGTAATACAAGAAAAAAATAAAATAGATTATTTGTTTTACCTAAGTTTTTGAGTTGGATACTCATAATGCTCTAGACTTAATTCTATCAGTTATCTTTTCTGAGAGTCTAAATCACTGTGTCTTATCTTCTGTTAAATAATGACACAGTCAAAAGAACCACAGTTCTAAAACTGGTGTCCTGGTACCAGATAGGGTAAGTTTGGAAGGGCTAGAGAATTAACAAATGAAATTACCCAATAAAATTTGGAATATATAGGAATGGCCTGATGAGAAAAAACAGGGGGAGGGGGAGAGAGGAATATAGGGCTAAAAATATACATTTTGGAATCATCAGCACAGAGTGAAAATCATACCTTTACAGGAAAAATAGAGAATTTCTCCAGAGAAGGAGATATAAGGGGAAGGAGACTGTAATGATTTAGAAAACCTCACAGAACACCCACAAAAGAGTAACAAAAACAAAAATCACCAGCAATGGAGACCAAGACAGATCATATACAAGTGAACAGAATTTGATGATGGGAAAGTATAGTGGATGGAATAATAGGTCCCCAGAGATGCCCATATCCTCATACCTAAAACCTGTGAATATGTTATATTACATGGTAAAGGGGAATTAAGCTTGCAAATGGAGTTTTGCTAATTAGCTGATATTAAAATAGGGAGATTTTTCTGAATTATCCTAGTAGAAACAATTTAATCACAGGCTCTTTTGTATATGGAATAAGGAGGCATGAAAGTTGGCATCAGAGTGACACACTGTGAGAAAGCCATCTCTGGCTTTGAAGATGGAAAGGAGCCGTAAGCCAAGGAGTGCACTTATCCTCTAGATGCAAGACAAGAAAACTGATTCTCCAGAATGGAACATAGCCCTTCTGAAACTTTTGATTTTAGCTTAGTGAGACCCATTTCAAACATCAGTTCTCCAAAACTGTAATATAAAAAGTTTGTGTTGTTTTTAGCCTCTAAGTCTATTCCAATTTGTTACAGCAACAATAGGAAACTGATACAGATGGCTATCACATGAATGTGCAATTTCAGTAACAAGTATAGAAACCTATTACAGAGTCTTACAAATGAAGAATGGAAGCAGCAGGTGTAGCTCATATTTTCAACAAATTAGGCAGTGGAATAAGGAAGAGAATTAGGATGACAATGTTTGAGAAACTGGTAACTGGAAAAATTCAAATGGATCTAATTAAAAACAAATTACATTGCGTGAGAAAGATGTTCTATTATATTGAGTTCTTTTTCTGCAAGTAATCAGAACATTTCTTGAGATCATATGAACATTATTGTCAAAGGAAACAAATGAAAATCTCCCAAACTAATGGAGGTAATAATTAAGGTCTTGTAACTCACAGAAAGTGATTTCTCTCTCACCATAAAGACTTTTTAAAAAGTTATCTCTAAATTATAGGAAACAACAAATATTGCCAATTATGAATCTGATGAAAATAGACACGAAAGGAAAAATATCTGGCAACTTCATAAAAATGTCAATTTTACATACTAAAAGAAGAAATGTATTATGATGTTGACATGGTAAGTGCATCTATAGAGGAAACAAAATGAGTATGCTTAATCAAGACATATACAAAACAAAATATAAAACTGGAAAATTGTCAGTAATAAAAGTAAACTTGGCTTTTCACAAAGACTTTTATGAGACACTCTAGGAATATTTAAGAGTAAAAGTTAACTAATCCTTTTAAATGCTACTGGGGAAAATGTTGAATTATGTAAAGGATTTTTATGCCAAACTAATTTCAGTGTAAAATACAAAAATTTGTGAAAAGAAATATTTACTTTGATTTGACTAAAAATACATTTAAAGATAATAATGCAGTTTTAAAATGGATCTAGATAAACAAACTAAACTGTCAAATGAATGGTTTACATCAGATTTCATATTTAAATAAAAAAAAAGATCTAGGAATTCTAGTGATGAAGAGATGAGAAAACATTACTTACGAAATGCATTCAGAAACCAAAAGTTTGGTAAACAGCTTATTAAACTCTGTTTCATACTTTCTTAAGCACTTGAACAAATATTGCACATACCACAAAAATCCCAAATCTATAAATTAAATCTATCTATAGATAGATTTAATTCTAAAATAGAAGTGAAAAATGAATAATTTTGGCTTCTTTCTAAATCTCCAATTTTTGTAGATCTTTTGAATTATAATGGATTGTTAACTCCACTGTTCTAATTCCTAGCACTATATTCACTACCCCAAGGCTCTGACTATTAACATTTAAAGATTTCCTAAGAAAGTCTTATGTGGGCTATTGGTTCAGATCATTGGAACTGAAGCTTCTGTTTATTTCACATTCTCAATCATTCATTTGCCAAGTTACTCCCTACATGCTCTATCTCTTTTTGGCCTTCTTTTCTCTTAAATAATTGTCAAAGCTCCTGTAGCTATTTGTTGTTCAGTCACTAAGTTGTGTACGACTCTTTTTGACCCCATGGACTGCAGCACTCCAGGCTTCCCTGTCCTCCACTACTGCTTGGAATTTCTTCGGATTCATGTTCATTTTGTCAGTGACGCCATCCAACCGTCTCATCCTCTATTGACCCCCTTCTCCTACTGCCCTCCATCTTTCCCAGCATCAGGGTCTTTTCCAATTTGTTGTCTCTTTGCATCAGCTGGCCAAAGTATTGGAGCTTCAACTTCAGTATCAGTCCTTCCAGAGACTATTCAGGGTTGATTTCTTTTAGGATTGATTGGTTTGATCTCCTTGCTGTCCAAGGGACTCTCAATAGTCTTGTCCAGCACTACAATTCGAAAGCATCAGTCCTTTGGCGTTCACCCTTCTTTATGGTCCAACTCTAACATCTGCATATGACTACTGAAAAAAACATAGCTTTGACCATATGGACCTTTGTAAGTAAAGTGATTAGTTTGGTACTAATACTACCTACAATTTGCTAAGCACTTAATATGGAATTAGCTTTTCATTTCTTTTCTCACTACTCACAACAACTTTGAAGCTAGTGTTAATCTCTCCATTTTCCAGAAGAGAAACAAAACATAGACACCCTGGCTGATAAATGAAAGAGTCACGGTTTGAACCCAGGTTTGCTTGTCTCCAAAACTTTCATCTTGATGCTATTGTCTTATTATAAATTTTCCTGTCCTCTCTTCTCTCCATCATGAAACCCATATAACTAATTCTTTAGCTAGATTTCCATGAGTTAACCCTAAGTATACAGGAGAAGAAGAGGACATTACCTAAGATAAAAGAATTCAAGGACTAGAAACCTAAGGATAACTTCTGAAAGTGATCATCAAACCCAAACCCAACCTCAAAACTCACTCAGGCCCCAAGGTATTTATTCCCTCCTCTCTGGAACCCAATAGCAGGCTTTAAAGATGGTCATGATTTTCCTTGAAAGCACTTGCCTCCACCACTTCCTCTTTCCCAGATACCCTTCATGAAGTTCATTCTTTCTGTGAGGAATGTATCCTCACACCTGTGAGTAATGTTTTGCCTCCCTTTTAACTGTGTGCTCTCAATCAATAATCCTTCCTCTTCCTCTTCTCTTGCCACTGATCTCTCCAGAGGCCTGGAAATATGATTCCTCTGAATAATGGAAACATTTTCTGTTCAGTGCCATCGCTCCCAATGTTCTCTTTTTCTCCTAGGATTGCGTTTCATGTCACCCATGCTATCTCAACCCATGGGACTTGTTTGTTGTACTGTATTAAAAGTATATATTTTTAAATTACACAGAGCACTTCAGCTGTAGGATGCTCTTGTTATCTTTAGGCAACATGATCTTTCTTTTTTCTTTTAATGTGACAGTGTTGTCTTTATTTTTCTAACAGATGTTTTCCTTTTCCCTCTTAAAATAAGAACCTATTCATGGATTTAATGAGGACCAGATGAATCCACGTAGAAATATCTAAGAAGCTATATTAAAATGTCAGTGCCTGATTTAAGAATTTTGGAGAGGACTTGTGTGTGTAATTGTTTTTAAAAGCATCCAAGAGAATTGCAGTGTGTATCTGGGAACAAGAATCACTGTTGTAGGTAGCAGTCCTCAAGTTGGTTTGCTTAAATGGGGTAACCATATAAGTCCTGGCATAATTAATAACGATGCTTCCTTCTCTCAATATCTTGACTTTGGATGATAAATCATATGGCTATCCTATTTATAATAATCATCTGAGTAGCCCATTAAAAATTCAGGTTATATGGTCCCATGTCTACTGATTAAATTTCTGTAGGACCAATATGAGCTTTGAGAATCTGCACTAAAAACAATCACCATTGCCCTGAAGTGATTCTTTATTAAAAAAATATATATATATTATATATATATATTTTGTTTGTTTGTTTGTTTGTTTTTGGCTGTGTTGGGTCTCTGTTGCTGCGTGGGCTGTTCTCTAGCTATGCCAAGTGGTGGCTACTCTAGTTTCAGTGTGCAGGCTTCTCGTTGTGGTGGCTTCTCTTGTTGAGGAGCATGGGTTCTAAGGCATGAAGCTTCAGCAGTGGTGGCTCCTTGGCTTTAGAGCACAGGTTCAATAATTGTGGGTATGGGCTTAGTTGTTCTGAGGCATGCCAGCCTGGATCAGGGATCAAATCCATATCCCCTGGCAGATTAACAGGCAGATTCTTTACCACTGAGCCACCAGAGAAGCCCTGCTCTGAAGTGATTCTAATGAAGATCATCCATACACACTATATTTTTTACATGTACTCTATTTTTAAAAATAGTTTTAGTTTCACAGCAAAATTGAGAGGAAGATACAGAAACTTTCCATACATCTCTGCTCCAACACATGCAGCTTCCCTCAGTATCAGCATTCCTCACCAGAATAGGAGAATTGTTACAACTGATGAAATGACACTACCACATCATTTTCACCCAAACACAGGGTTTATACTAGAGCTCATTGTTAGAGCTTTACATTTCATGAGTATGGACAAATTTAAGAGTTACATTCTACGAGTATGGACAGATGTATGAGTATGGATAAATGACATGTCTCAACTATTAATATCTGTAGAAAAGTCTGAGATCCTGAAATCCTCTATGCTCTGTCTATTCATTGCTCCCTCAGCTGCTGGCAACTGCTGATCAGTTAACTGTCTCCATAGTTTTGCTTTTGCCAGAATGTCGAGCAATTGGAATCACACAGTGCATTGCCTGTTCAGATTGGTTTCTTTCACCTATTAATATACATTTACAGTTCTTTCATGGCTTGATAGTTCATTTTTTAGTGCCAAATACTATCCCATTATCTGGATGTACCACAATTTATCCATTCACCTGCTGTAGGGCATCTTGGTCACCTTCGAGTTTTATCAGTTATGAGGAATGCTACTATACAGTACAGTATGCAGGCATAAGTTTCCAACAAACTTGGATATGTACCAAGGAGCATGATTCCTGGATTGTATGCTAAAAATATGCTTAGTCTTGTAAGAAACCATCGTACTGTCTTCCAGAGTGATTGTAGCATTTTGCATTCCCACTAGCAATGAATGACAGTTCCTGCTGCTCCAAATCCATATTAGCACTTGATGCTGTCAATATTCTGGATTTCCTCCATTCTAATCAGTGTGTAGAAGTATCTCATTGTTTTATTTTGCAATTCCCTAATAACATATGATTAGAAACATTTTTTCCCGTGTGCTTACTTGCCATCTATATTTTTTCTACAGTCTCATATCTGTTCAGGTTTTTTACCCATTTTTAAATTAGGTTGTTCATTTTCTTATTTTTGAGTTTTTAGAGAGTTTTTCTAGTGTACTTTGGATAAAACTCTTTTATCAGATACATATTTTGCAAATATTTTCTCCCAGTTTCTCACTTGTCTTCTCATTTTCTTGACTGCCTTTTGCACAACAGAAATTTCAGTGTTAATGAAGTCCAGCTTATCAGTTCTTTACTTCATGGATTGATTTGAAACTCATCAAAACCTAATGAGGCAGACTCTATAAGACCTGCTACCTTAAGCAGATTAAATGACTATCATCTCTGACATTATATTGGCAGAGTAACAAAGACAGTATATGCATGCAGCTCAATTCCAAAAAAATAAACGACCCTATCAAAAAAAAAATTGGCCAAAGGACTAAACAGACATTTCTCCAAAGAAGACATACAGATGGCTAACAAACACAAGAAAAGATGCTCAATATCACTCATTATCAGAGAAATGCAAATCAAAATCACAATGAAGTACCATCTCATGCCAGTTAGAATGGCTGCTATCAAAAAGTCTACAAACAGTAAATGCTGGAGAGGGTTTGGCGAAAAGGGAACCCTCTTATGTTTTTGGTGGGAATGCACACTACTACAGCCACTATGGAGAACAGTGTGGGGATTCCTTAAAAAATTGGAAAAAGAACTTCCATCAGTTCAGTTCAGTTGCTCAGTCGTGTCCGACTGTTTGCGACCCCATGAATCGCAGCACACCAGGCCTCCCTGCCCATCACCAACTCCCGGAGTTCACTCAGAGGCATGTCCATCGAGTCCGTGATGCCATCCAGCCATCTCATCCTCTGTCGGCCCCTTCTCCTCCTGCCCCCAATCCCTCCCGGCATCAGAGTCTTTTCCAATGAGTCAACTCTTCGCACGAGGTGGCCGAAGTACTAGAGTTTCAGCTTTAGCATCATTCCTTCCAAAGAAATCCCAGGGCTGATCTCCTTCAGAATGGACTGGTTGGATCTCCTTGCAGTCCAAGGGACTCTCAAGAGTCTTCTCCAACACCACAGTTCAAAAGCATCAATTCTTCGGCGCTCAGCCTTCTTCCCAGTCCAACTCTCACATCCATACGTGACCACTGGAAAAACCATAGCCTTGACTAGATGGACCTTAGTTGGCAAAGTAATGTCTCTGCTTTTGAATATGCTATCTAGGTTGCCATATGACCCAGCAATCCCACTGCTGGGCATACACACCGAGGAAACCAGAATTGAAAGAGACACATTTATCCCAGTGTTCATCACAGCACTGTTTACAATAGCTAGGATATGGAAGCAACCTAGATGTCCATTGGCACATGAATGGATAAGAAAGCTGTGGTACATATGCACAATGGAATATTACTCAGCTATTAAAAAGAATGCATTTGAATAAGTTCTAATGAGGTGGATGAAACTGGAGCCTATTCTACAGAGTGAAGTAAGTCAGAAAGAAAAACAGCAATACAGTATATTAACGCATATATATGGAATTTAGAAAGATGGTAACAATGACCCTATATGTGAGAGAGCAAAAGAGAGACACAGATGTAAGGAACAGACTTTTGGGCTCTGTAGGAGAAGATGAGGGTGGGATAATTTGAGAGAATATCATTGAAACATGTATATTACCATATGTGAAACATATCGCCAGTCCAGGTTCGATTCATGAGGCAAGGCGCTCAGGGCCAGTGCCGTGGGACAACCCTGAGGGATGGGATGGGGAGGGAGATGGGAGGGGAGTTCAGGATGGGGGACACGTGTACACCCACAGCTGATTCATGTCAATGTATGGCAAAAACCACTACAATATTGCTAAGTAATTAGCCTCCAATTAAAATAAATAAATAAAATTTTAAAAAAGGGTATATGTAAATCAGTCTTTTAATTGCATATCTGATATATTCTCTACTCTTTCACTTAGTGGAAATTAAATAAGGATCTGTTTTTTTTTTTTCCCCACTGTGCATTTTTAAGAACCTGTGAGAATCACCATGCTTTAGAATAAAAGAAAAATAGATGTTTACATCTTTTGAAGTGGTTGGTAATTTCTTATTGCATGCCTTGGCAACTATTTCTGAAGCTTAAAAACATGCCAGAAAGCTCCATCTCTTCCATTTCTAATAGCAAAATCACCCAGCTGGCTTCTCAACTCCTTTGTAAGTTCTCTCTTATTTATCATATTCAAATCTGCAGTCTTGATGCTGTTTTCATGACCGTAATTCATGCTCAACAATCTGCTTCCATTCTCAACTCAGTGAGCTGGCAATCAATTTCTTAGTGCTATTTGGGAAAAAACAAAATCTAAAAATGAAGCTATTAATATATTACAAGTAAGAACTAAATCTGTTAGGTAGGGGCTGACAGATCACATTAGAATGCATGCCCTGAGGCACTGTGAGGCACGAGAAAGAACTTGTGATGCATGGAACTATTACTGACCTTTGAGTTACACAATTTATCAGAAAGAAAAAAAAAAAAAAACAGTTTCTTTGTTGTAGGTAAAAACCACTTAAGTGATTCCTTTACCCTAGATTTCCATGAGGAACAAATTGGTTATTGTAGAAGTTCACTAATTAGACTGTTTATTCCATCAAACAGAAATGGAATTACTACAACCTGAACAACCTCCAATTAACAATAGTTCTTGGTTTAACATTATATGAGAAGCCAGGGTAAAAAATAGACTGTTTTGAAAACCACTGGAAAGGTTAGCCTGCCTTCAATTAGTTTTCCACTACTGTGACTCCTTCATTTATCTCCATGTAACACATTCACACTCTTATAAAATTACATTATAATAAACATATTTAATTAATTACATTATAATAAATATATTTATAAAATTACATTAGAATAAACATATTACTACCATTGATAGAGCACTTCCATTTATTTATGCATGATAATTCGCTCTAAATTTGGTTTATCTAATCTTTAAAATGGTTTACAATGTAAGTATTATTAATCTCATTGTACTGATGTGGATATTGAGGTTCGGGTGAGTGAAATGATTTGTCCAAGATTGCAGTTAGTAAGTGGCAGAACTGGGACACAGATCTAAGGTGGATCACCTTCAACACTCTTTGTATTGCAATGTAGTTTATTTTTTAACTGAAGTGTAGTTGATGTATGATTTATATGCTGCAGATATACAATATAGTGATTCATAGTTTTTAAAGGTTATGAGACATTTAGTTATTATAAAATATTGGCTATATTTCCACTGTTTTACAATATATCTTTGAAGCATATTTTATACATAATTGCTTGTACCTCTTAATCCTGTATCCCTATACGGTCCCTCTCCTGTTTCTTCTCCCCATGGGTAACCACTAGTTTGTTCTCCATATCTGTGAGTCTATTTCTTTATTATTATATTCACTAGTTTGTTGCATTTTTCAGATTTCACATATAAATGATATGTACAGTATTTGTTTTTCTCTGACATATTTCACTTAGCATAACACCTCCATGTCTATCCATGCTATTGCAAATGGCAACATTTTCTTCTTTTTATGGCCAAGTAGTATTCCACTGTGCAAATATACCACTTCTTTAATCATATATCTGTTGATGGGCAGTTAGGTTGCTTCCATATCTTGGAATTTATAAGTAATGCTGCTATGAACATTGAGGGCGTGTGTATTTTTTCAAGTTACTATTTTTGTTTCTTTTGAATATTTACTCAGGACTGGAATTGCTGGATCATATGGTATTTGGGGGGCTTTCCAGGTAGCACCAGTGGTAAAGAAACCACCTGCCAATGCAAGAGACTTAAGAGATGCTGGTTTGATCCCTGGGTTGGGAAGACTCCCCTGGAGGAGGACATGGCAACCCACTCCGGTATTCTTGCCTCGAGACTGCCATGGGCAGAGGATTTTTGCAGGCTATAGTCCATAGTGTTGCAAAGAGTTGAACATGACTGAAGTGACTTAGCATGCATGCAGGCACACGGTATTTTTTACTTATTTATTTACTTTGAGAAATCTCCATACTGTTTTCCACAGTGGCTCTATTAATTTACATTCCTACAAATGTTGTACAAGGGTTCCCTTTTCTCCACATCTTCACTAACATTTATTATTTGTATTCTTTTTGATGACAGCCATTCTGACAAGTGTGTAGTGGTATCTCATTGTGGTTTTGATTTGCATTTTCCTGATGATTAATGATGTTGAGCATCTTTTCATGTGCCTGTTGGCCACCTGCATATTCTCTTTAAAAAAAATGTCTATTTAGTTCCTCTGTCCATTTTTAAATTGAACTATTTGTTGTTGTTGTTTATATTGAGTTGTATGAGCTACTTTTGTATTTTGGATATTAATCACTTAACAGCCATGATTTTATGTATTTTAAATAAGGTGATAGCACCTGCAATTATATCTGACATTTAACTCTATACATAATATATTTGAAATCAGTGGAAAGTACTCACTGACATGAGGCACCATGTCAGTCATTAAAGAGAGACGTTCTCTGAGGTTTGTAATTTTCATAGACTTTCTGACAGCCATAAGCCAGGGGACAGTCTGAAAAGTTTATTGAGATATAATGTGTATGTATACAGTTCTATGAATTCTGACAGAGCTGTGTAGATACTATTAGCGTCAAACAGGTCATGTCTATCACCCCCAAAAGTTTTGTTATTATTTTTAAGATATATTTTTAGTTTAGCATAGTTTTAGATTTACAGAAAATGTATAGGGAGTTCTCATATAGCCCACACCGTTTCCCCTATTGCTAACTGATCTTACATTAGTATGGAACAGTTGTCATTTTTTTTCTATTCCAGTGACCCATCCAAGACACTGCATTACTTTTAATCATCATGTCCCCTTAGGCTCCTAGACTATGACAGTTTGTTAAATCTTTCTTTCTTTGGTTCTGAGGACCTTAACAGTTCTGAGGACTACTGGTCAGATGTTTTATTGACTGTTCCTTAACTGGAATTTGCCTTATGTTTTTCTCATGATTAGATTGGAGTCATGGGTTTTTAGGGAAAATAATACAGAGAGAGGAAGTACCATTTTCACATCATGTCACTAGCATACTATCAACATAACTTTATCTCTGTTGACTTTCATTATCTAGCCAACATAGTATTTGCCAGGCTTCTGTGCCATAGAGTTATTTTTCCCTGTGCTTTCCATAGTGTATTCTTTAGAAGGAGGTCCTATGTGAAGCTTAAGGAGTGGAAGTTATATTCCACTTCTCTTTGTCAGGGCAGGGGAGTATCTACACAAATCATTTGAGATTCTTCTGCACAGAATAATTGTCTGCTCCCCTCCAGTGATTCATTTATTCAATCAATAATTTATATAAGTTTATATTTAAACATATTTCTTTCATAGGTTAGGTTTTAATCTAATCTGTTGCTGTTGTTTAGTCACTGAGTCATGTCTGACTCTTTGAGACCCCCATGGACTGTAGACTGCCAAGCTCCTCTGTCCATGGAATTTCCAAACCAAGAATACTGGTGTGGGTTGCCATTTCCTTCTCTAGGGGATTTTCTCGACCCAGGGATCGAACCCACATCTCCTGCATTGGCAGGCAGGTGCTTTACTACTGAGTCACCAGCTAAGCCCTTTAATCTAATACTATGTTTTGAATTCTGTTGCTCACCTCGTTCTAGCTATGGCTTTTAGGAGCTCTTTCTTTTGACTCCTGTGCCCTTTTGATATATATATCTCTACTGTCGATTTTGTTTGTTTGGCTTGGTTTAGGTTTTTGCACTATTTTATTCTCTGGCACTACAAGATATTCTATGATTATATATTCTCCATTCAAGCCCTAGAATCAACCATTCTTATGAGGAGTTCTGGATTCTTTCATTAGAGAAACCAAGATCTGAGTTGAGTGTGCTCATTCCTAGTGGGGGGTTACTTCTAGGCTCCTGCAGCCCACAGAGAAGCAAATATCTATGTGTATACTAACCCAGGTTTATATACCTGTCAATTATCTGTATCTATTTTATGCTAAACATGAGTTCATACTGATGTCTTTAATTGCAATTCATTGCAACATAAATCATTATAAATTTCTCCCTTGCTCATCTAGAATCCCCCACACCAACAGAATGAATCCTAGCTCCCACTATCTGCCATCCATTTACTTAATTTACTTAATTGTTCAGTTTCAGTTTACATATATAGCATTTTCTGAATTGTTAACCTATATCTGATTGAAACCAAATTTACCAACTAGAGTAGAATACCTATTTGAAATTCACTGTGCCTTTGCTCTTATGGCCTCCGTTCATCTACGAAGTTAATTAGTCACTGTGTGCTGATCTTTTACAAGAAAATATTTGAACTAGGATAAAAGAAGTTTTATTTAATGTATTAATATAATTACATTATGAAAAGTTAAAAAATCTCCAAATTACTTGTAATCATGGGTGTACAGTCATGAAATAGTTTTAGAAATACAGTGTTCTTTCACTATTCTAACATTATAGTAGCTATTTTCAAATGCATTTTTCTTAGCTTCTTTTATGTTTTTGATTTTCTGGTTTTTTTGGAGTCCAGGCATTGTTAAAAGTAGAATTCTACAGACAGGAATTAGATAGTAAAGGGAAGTTTAAAATATTTCCTATAGGCTTTATTTATTATTCATCTTCTCATGGACTTAAAAATGTATTACAATTTATTTTTAAACATTTTAACCTGGATTCCAAATATCAATGGGAAAATGGTCACAAAAATGTGACTTTAAAAATGCACCTTTAATAGAAATTAAATAAATGCTTACATTTTTAGTAATAAAATGGTATTTTCCCCCAAATATTAAGCTAATATATTATTTTATCACCTGAAATAGAAAATACCAGCAAATTCAGGTGTATATTCTACCAGCAGAATCTTTCAAGATTATTACCCACTTGAACTTTAAACATACATCTCAAAACATTCTTTCTTAATTTCTCTCTTGGAAGTCCAAGGAGGTGTTTTTTAACATAGTTTAAAAACAATGTAAATGAAAAAGAAACAAACAAAAAAACTAAATGACTGCTATATTTTCTGCTATATATATAAAAGTCAGGCTGGATGCCAGGATTGGACTCTAAGTCCTACAAAATCAATTATACACACATGCTGGAATGGTAGCTGAGATTAAGGCAAATAGATTGAGCAGGGCATCAAGGATAAGGCATCCAAAAAGAGCCAACCTTCACTGAATATCGGATATAAAACATTTAGGAGCCTACACTGAGGAAATCTTCTTTTGATTAAAAATTAATGATTTTTATTTATAAAATGACTAGCTTTGAGGTTTTATATATTCATAACTTCAAGGGTTTCTCAGATATTTCAAGTACATTCAAGCTTTTGCAATGAGGGTTCATTTTAAATTAAAGATGTATTCCTTCCAGAAACATTTTAAAGTAGTTTGTAGTACAATGTGGGGCTCCACAGTGAAACAATTGCCTCAAGAACTCTATCAGGTGGGCCTTCTCTGTCTTAACAGGATTCAAAGGAAACAGATGAGGTGAACCATGACAGAAACCACTTGTGACCTTCTCAGGATAAGGACATTAATATATGTTTAGCAGTTCCAGTTCTTTAAGAGAATGCTTTGAAGCATGGTTAAAAACACAAAAGTGATTATGGCTTTGATTTTGAGTCAAACCACAATGGCCACAATGTGTGACTTTCTCTTTTCCAGACTAATAAGCATCCACTGAAAGATTTACTATTTGTTTCTGTACATTCATTGATTTGAATATCCTAGACCAGTCTTCAGTCACATAAATCTAAACCCACTACAGACAGAGTCATTTTATTTATTTTTAAACAGTCTCTTTTTTTTTCTTAACCTTCTTCTTCATCTTTTCTCTGTATGCTTAGGAGTGACTTAGGCGTATACCACAAGACTATAATCATTTCTTGACCAGTGAGTATTTTCTCAATATCCTTGCTCTCAGTGGCTCTAAGATTTAATAAAACAAATTAGAGAAGTATGCATACATACATGACAGGTAGGTAAAATTAGGTGTATCTAAAAAGTACAAATATAAATGCATGGGTATTCAAAGGAAGGAGCAAAGATTTTATTATGAGGATTGAGAAAATGTTGGGCATTTACTGAATAATACTGCTTTTCAAAACCAAAGGCAGGATAGAATTTTAATAGATTAGGAAAAGTGATTAGGAGAAGTGATGAGGGGTTTAGGCATTGCAAAGGGAGAACAGTGTCCTAGTGGAGGTTGTAGCATGCATAAAAACATAGAGGAAGGAAAGCACACAGAGCAGGATTGAATCTATCAGGTTAAGTTATATATGGGAAATAAATTGGGCTGAAAATAAGTATCAAGGACTATTGATAGGTTTGATACTATTGAAGGTCATACATGTTAGGGTAATAATTTATTCACAGTCTTGAAGGATCAAATAAATTGGGCTCTATAATTTAAGAAATATTAATATAGAAGCATTGTGCATAGATTGATAAGGAAAAAGACAAGATATTAATACACAGACATTAGTTTAAAATGATTATTTCTTATAATAATCTAGGTAACTCAGCTGGTAAAGAATCCACCTGCAATATAGGAGACCAGGGTTCAATTCCTGGGTCTGGAAGATTCCCTGGAGAAGGGAGAGGTTACCTACTCCAGTATTCATGGGCTTCCCTGGTGGCTCAGACTGTAAAGACTCCGCCTGCACTGTGGGAGACCTGGGTTCGATCCCTGGATTGGGAGGATCCCCTGGTGGAGGGCATGGCAACCAACTCTAGTATTCTTGCCTGGAGAATCCCCACGGACAGAGGAGCCTGATGGGCTATCATCCATGGGGTTGCAAAGAGTCGGACATGATTGAATGACTAAGCACAGCACAGATGAGGAGAAATGGATTAAAGTAGTTTGCTCATTATTCGAAGTAGATGGGAAGGAGTGATGAGCTAACTATTTTGATGCTGTGACCAGTAGAGTTTGGTAACACCAACATGGTACTGAAATATAAAATCAAAGATGACAAAGAAATTCTGACTCCAAGTGCCTGGGAGAATAAGCATGCCCTTATAACAACAACAACAACAACAAAAAATTAGCTTCTAGAAATATGTCTAGCAAAGTTATGAAGATGTTAAGTTTGACTTAACCAAGGAATTAGTATTGAAGTGGCTTAGGTGACAGTCAATTACACAATGTAAGGAAGAATGGGCCATTAAACTGAAAAGGAGCCTGAGTTCTGGAAATGATAATTTGGGGAGCAAGAAAACATTGGAGAAGCTGTGAGAGGAATAAATAAGAGAAAATGAAAGGAAGGAATTAATAATGAATAAAGAATGACATGGTGTTTTATTTTTTTTTCTTTTCAGGTTTCATTTTTTTCTTCCCTTTTTTCTTTTCTCCTTTCTTTCCTCACTTCCTTCCTTCTTTCCCCAATGGAATGCTACCCTAAATTTTGATCCATGGAAATCTGTAAGAGAAAACACCAACACTGCTGTTATATTTAGAGAGGATTTTCCCTGTCTCCTAAAAGAGTTGTAAAGAGTGAACTTCTCTCCAAACTGGTTTGCATTTTTGTACAAAGATACTAAATGTAAACAAAGCACTGCTATTCAAATGATATATGTGATGCTGCCCATATAAATGGGAAGTGTTGCATATATTTTAAAAGGAACACGTGAGTTTATTCCTCAAGGGGGGTTGTTAATTTATGTACTGTGCTTCTTCTAAAGGTATGTGCATGATTCATAAATTAGTTTATAAGTAATTTTATATTGGAGAAAGAAAGCTAAGAAGATACTTAACTGTTCCCAAGTATTTGAAAGATTTATTTTATAATAAGCAACTATTAACCAGTTTATTGTAGAGAAAAGGAGGAGGAAATTGATTTAAATTTCACCTGTAAAATTTTATGTAAAATACAAATCTTACGTATGCACCTTGATTTGTGTGGTCTCTTGAAAAAGGAAAACTAATTATTTCTTATATTTTTTGACCCTATATTCTATGTTCCTCGTATTTACACTCCTTAATTTTACCAAATAATTGAGAGAACATTGACCAAACACCTGCAATAAACCTTTTCTCATATTACTGTTTTTGTAAATCCCTTCAAAAGAGCCAATTAAATTTATTTGCTTAACTATTTTATCACCATCTTTATCACTGTTGCCTATTCTGGTGTTTAAATATGTTTAATGTCCATGACAGTGGCAATTTTAGTCAATCACAATATTCTTGACAGTAAAACATTATATGTTTCTTTACATTTCAAAGAAAGGTCATTTAAAACATCACAGAGTGAAGTAACTCAGAACAAGTGAAACAGATATCATATATTAACACATGTATGTGGAATCTAGAAAAATGTTACTGATGAACCTATCTGCAAAGCAGAAATAGAGATACAGATATAGAGAACAAACATAGGAACACCAAGGTGGGGTATGGGAGGATATGATGAAATGAGAGATTGGGATTGATACTATGTATAAAATAGATACCTCTTCATGGATCATAGCCTTATCTTGGTGAAGGGGCTTCTGTAACTCAATGAAGATATGAGCATGCCATGAATGGCCACCCAAGGTTTTACAGATAGCTGAGAAAAGAAGAGATGTGAAAGGCAAGGGAGAAAGGGAAAGATATACTTAGCTGAATACAGAGTTCTAAAGAATAGCAAGGAGAAATAAGGTCTTAAATGAATAATGCAAAGAAATAGATGAAAACCACAGAATGAGAAAGACCAGAGATCTCGTCAAGAATGTTGGAGATATCAAGAGACCATTTCATGCAAAGGATGGGCACAATAAAGGACAGAAACAATAAGGACCTAAAAGAAGAAGAGATTAAGAAAAGGTAGCAATAATACACAGAACTATACAAGAAAGGTCTTAATGACATGAATAACCACAATGGTGTGGTCACTCACCCTGAGCCAGACATTCTGGAGTGTGAAGTGATAAGTGGGCCTTAGGAAGCATTACTACCTACAAAGCTAGTGGAGGTGATGGAATTCCAGCTCAACTATTTAAAAGCCTAAAAGATGGTGCTGTTAAAGTGCTGCACTCACTCAATATGTCAGCAAATTTGGAAAACTTGGCAGCGGCCATAGGCCTGGAAAAACTCAGTTTTCATTCCAATCCCAAAGAAGGACAATGCCAAAGAATGTTCAAACTACTGTACAAAATTGTGCTCATTTCACATGCTAGCAAGGTAATGCTCAAAATCCTTCAAGCTAGGCTTAAGCAGTATGTAAGCCAAGAACTTCCAGATGTACAAGTGGGGTTTCAAAGAGGCAGAGGAACCAGAGATCAAACTGCCAACATTAATTGTATCATGGAGAAAGCAAGGGATTTCCAGGAAAAAACATCGACTTGAGCTCTATTGACTATGCTAAAGCCTCTGGCTTGTGGGTCAAAACAAACTGGAAAATTCTTGAAGAGATGGGAATCCCAGACCACCTTACCTGTCTCCTTAGAAACCTGTATGTAGGTCAAGAAGCAACAGTTAAAACCCTATATGGAACAACTGACTAGTTCAAAATTGAGAAAGGAGTATGACAAGGGTGTTTATTGTCACCCTGTTTATTTACTTTATATTCAGAGTACATCATGCAGAATGATGGACTGGACAAGTTACAAGCTGGAAACAAGATTGGCAGCAAAAACGTCAACAACCTCTAATATGCAGATGATACAACTCTAAAGGCAGAAAGTGAGGAACCAAAGAGCCTCTTGTTGAGGGTGAAAGAGGAGAATGAAAAAGCTGGCTTAAAACTCAACATTCAGAAAACTGAGATCATGGCATCTGGTCCCATCACTTCACAGAAAACATTAGAGGAAAAAGTGGAAACAGTGACAGACTTAAACATCTTGGGCTCCACAATCACTGCAGACAGTGACTGTAGCCATGAAATTAAAAGACACTTGCTCCTTGGAAATAAAGCCATGACAAACCCAGACAGTGTACTAAAAAGTAGAGACAACACTTTACTGACAAAGGTCTGTATAGTCAAAGTTATGATTTTTCCAGCAGTCATGTAGGAATATGAGAGTTGGACCATAAAGAAGGCTGAGGACTGAAGAATTGATGCTTTCGAAATATGGTGCTAAAGAAGACTCTTGAGAGTCCCTTGGGCTGCAAGGAGATCAAACCAGTTAATCCTAAAGGAAATCCAGCTGTGAATATTCACTGGAAAGACTGTTGCTGAAGCTCCAATACTTTGGCCACCTGATGCAAAGACCTGACTCATTTGAAAAGACCCTGATGCTGGGAAAGATTGAAGGCAAAAGGAGAAGGGGAAGGCAGAGATTGAGATGATTAGATAGTGTCACAGACTCAATGGAGATGATTTGAGCAAATTCCGGGAGAAAGATAAAGACAGAGGAGCCTGGTGTGCTACAGTCCATGGGGTTGCAAAGAGTCAGACATGATTTTAATGACTGAACAACAGCAACATAAAATACATAACTATTGAGAATCTACTGTATAGTTCAGGGAACTCAGTATTCTGCGGTGACATCAATGGGAAGGAAATCCAAAAAAGAGGATATATATATATATGATATAATATAATATATATCAGTTGTAAATATGTGACTGATTCACTTTTCTGTACAGAAGAAACTGAGATGCAGTATAAAGCAACTATACTCCAGTAAAATACTTTGTAAAACAGGTATAACTGTATCTAGTGGGGATGAGGTTTAGTTTTTGCTTTCTATGTTTTGTTTCTGTCAGGAATACCAATCTTTGCTAAATATATAAACAATTTAGATTAATTAAAAAAAAACTTGTGTTGTTTCCATATCTTAACTATTGTAAACAATACTGCAATGAAAATTAGTGTGCATATAATTTATCAAATTACTGTTTTTCTTTTCTTTGTGTAAATACCCAGAAGCAAAATTCTTGGATCATATGGCAGTGACCATTTATAGATAAATGGATAGGAAGATGTGGTGTGTGTGTGTGTGTGCGGGGGTAGGGGGTGGGTGTGTGATGGAATATTACTCATTCAAAAAAGTGAAATTTTTCTGTTTACCACAAAATGGATGGATTTTCTGGGTATTATGCTATGCACAGTAAATCAAACAGAGAAATAAAAATACTATATGAGCTCATTTATATGTGGAATCTGAAAGACAAAACAAATAAAACAGACCCATCGAGGATATTACTGGGTGGTTGCTGGGAAGTACAACATGGAAGGATTTTCTGGATATTACGCTATGCACAGTAAGTCAAACAGAAGTACAATTAGTACATGTAAAATAGGTAAAGAGTATTAAGAGGTACACACCTCTAGTTGTAAAATGAATAAGCCACGAGGGATGTAATATATAGCCTAAAGAAAATGATCAATAATAATGTAATATATTTATATGGGGACAGATGGTTACTAGACTTATCGTGATGATCATTGCATAATGTATGCAAATAGAAAATCATTGTACAGCATACATGAAACTAACAAGATGCTATATGTCAACTATATTTCAATACTAGAAAAAAACTAGTGAGTACCTAAATTATCCTTTGTTATTATCACGTCATACTTTCATGCTTCCTATTCCTTGTTTTTCTTCTTTTTGATGTACTAAAAAATCCTAAAGTGCTATTATCTTCAAGAAGCAAGGTCATTTTTTTTTTTACTTCAAGATAATGATCTCCTTCATGCCCTCTACACTCCATCCTTGCAACACTTAGTTTAAGATGCAAATAGAGGAACGCTGACAAGGGCTATCACCACCACAACACTCTCCCATGAAAACAGGGATGTAGTGAATTGATGACGAGCATCACCATATGCTTAAAGGCAAACAAAACAGGAGGTTCAGTTGTGCCACTGACAAAACGTGAAGGAAAAAAAACAATTCCCACCACATGCCCCTGATTTAAAAGTGCTCCAGGCCATCTTTGTTCCACAGCTAGGAGCATAATAAATTAAGAAAAAGTAGTATATGCCTGAGATGAAATCTGGTGGGATATGTGAGTAAACTAACAGGTAGAGAATTTGAGAGAAAAAATACAATAGCCTTGGGTGAATAATATAAGAAGCAAGAGAACAAGGTGCCAGAATACTGCACTAATAAGCTAATAACTTACAGCTGTGATGCACATTGCTATTGCTGTCTTTGCCTCCTGAACACTTCATAGTCAAGGAGTTTCTGCTACTGTATAAAGGCATGATTAAGTCAGACTTTACACATGAAAAAAAAAAAAGTATGAGGTAGTTCACAGAGAAGTGACAGGCATTCTGGGAAAAACACTGAATAAAGAATGAGAAAGCAAAGTGAGGGGACTGTCTCCACACTTTTGGGGGTAGCATGGGGTGCACCACCACTGTAGCTACTACTGCCCCTGAGCCAGTAGTGATAGAGGATTGGCCAAATAGAAAGACACTGAACTCACCTTCTCTCATGGGCACACCAAAATCACAACTATCTGCAGAATAACCCTTTATGAAAAAGACTAAAACCCACCAAAAACCAAAAAAACCTTCTACCACTAAAGACATAAAGAAGGAACCACAACAAGATGAGAAGGAAGGACAGATACAGTTGAGTCCCATATCCCTGAGTGAGCAACCCATAAACTGGAGAATAATTGTATTGCAGAGTTTCTCCCACAGGCATGAGAGTTCGGAGCTCCATGTCAGGGCGAATTCAGAGCATTTGGCATTGAAGGCCAGTGTTGCTTAATTTCAGGAGTCTCAAAGGACTATGAGAAACAGAGATTTCACACTTAATGGTGCACACAAAGTATCACACACTTAGATACTCAGGACTAAAGAAGTAATTTGACGGAACGTGTCCCAGATCTACCAGCTGGTCTTAGGGAGTCTTCCAGAGAAGCAGTGGGTGCCTGAGGCCCACTCTGGGGACATAGACCCTGGTGGCAGCCACTATGGGGAGCTCCTTTTACCACGTGGATGCTGGTGGTAGAGGCAGCCGTTGTGGATTCCTCCCTCCAGCTCATTAGCACCCAGACCTGGCTTTGTCCAACCACCCAGAATAGCAGGGATGCAGCCTCACCCATAAGCAGACAGGCTGCATGAAGATCTCCAAACCCCCAGCAGCCTCTGGACATGGCCCTGCCCATCAGAGGTCCCAAAACCCAGCTCTACCCAACAGTAGGCAGGCAAGAGTCCCAGAGCCCCTGGACCCCAGCCGTGCCCTCCAGGGAACCTGCCTGAGCCTCTGGACCAGCACCAACCAGCAGAGAGCAGATGCTAAACAGGAGAAAACCTCAATTTTTCAGCCTGCAGACTTAGCCTAACAGCAGCAGGCCAGAATCTTCCCTGAGACTACCTGGCCCCTGGCCCTGCCCACTAGCAGGCCAACACAAGCTTTGGGACATCCTGGATCCCATATCCAAGTATGTCACGAACCATTCCCCTGCAGCCAGTGGTGTGACATCAGTTCTGGGATCCCTGGACCCTGCAGCCAGGTTCCAGGTTCCAGCTCAACTGCCAGCACTCTAGCATTAACTCCAGGAACGGTCTTCACCACCAGTAGGGAAATAAAAGTCCTGACATCTTCTGGATCCTGACTCTGCCCTCTGGCTCATGCCAACAATTGCCCCGGGGCACCTTGGGCTCTGCAGTCAGTGACCTCTTGACCTGGTTCTGCCAACCAGTGTCGGGAACATACACACAAGGTGGAGCCTGGCACCCAACCAAACTAGGGGCCAACCAAGCCTACCAGACGATCCATATAGTTAGCTCACCACAGAGATGGATTCATGCAGACCTCACTGCGGGAACTGTTAGAGCACTTACCTTAGGTGATGAGAGGATGAGTGTGCTGCTGGGTTGCATAAGACACCTCCTACAGAAGGTCATTTCTCCAAGGTTGGAAAACATAAGAAACCTACAAGATACATAAAAACACAAACAGAAACTTAGGAAAAATGAGGCAACAGAGAAACATGTTCCAAACGAAGGAACGAGATAAAACCCCAGAAGAAGGACTAAGTGAAGTGGAGGTAGGCAGTCTATCTGAAAAAGAGTTCAGGGTAGTGATTAGAAAGATGATCCAAGAACTTGGAAGAGGAATGAATGCATAGAATGAGAAAATATAAATTTTTAACAAAGATAAAATGTAAAAGAACAACTGTACAGAGATGAAGAACAATAACTGAAATGAAAAAGATACTAGAGTGAATCAACAGCTAGGCTAAATGACACAGAGGAATGTATCAGTGAGCTGGGAGAAATCATAGTGAAAATTATTGGTGCTTAACAGTAATTAAAGTAAGGGACAAGAAGTGAGATTTACTGAGAGCAGACACGAGGCATATGATATTTAATTCTGATCCTTTTTATTTTTCCCAAAAGGTAAAATAAATAATTTTTCATTATAGATAAGAAAACTGACATTCAGACATATTAAATTATGTGGTAACTTATGCTGATGTATTTGTTCATTCATCCACTTGACAAACATTTTTATTTGTGCAGTTTTTGGATGTTAAAAAAAAAACCCAAGACTTCGAAGTTTGGCAAAATGTGGATGGCATATATTTTCTCTTTATATATATATATATATATATATATATATATATATATATATATCACCCAGTGTTGCGGAGAAGGCAATGGCACCCCACTCCAGTACTCTTGCCTGGAAAATCCCATGGATGGTGGAGTCTGGAAGGCTGCAGTCCCTGGGGTTGCTGAGGGTCAGACACAACTGAGCGACTTCACTTTTCACTTTCATGCATTGGAGAAGGAAATGGCAACCCACTCCAGTGTTCTTGCCTGGAGAATCCCAGGGATGGGGGAGCCTGGTGGGCTGCCGTCTATGGGGTTGCACAGAGTCAGACACGACTGAAGTGACTTAGCAGCAGCAGCAGCAGCAGCACCCAGTGTTAAGTAATACATTTTGTTTAACTCACTTTATTATAAAATAGGCCCATATCTAGTGAACTGACATTAAATTATAAAGTTATATGTGTTTGTTTGGTAGAGATAGATGTACCTCCGACCAGTGAAAATATAGAAGGTTATGGTGTATTGCTCTGTTGGTATTAATCAGGTCTGTGTTTAACTTAGCATTTTTACCCTAACATTCCTTTATTAAATTGTTTACAAATACCTATCTCTTCAAACCTTCTCAGAACCATTTTTAACATCTTACTTGTCTCCTCATTAATTAACAGGTTGAATAAAACCTTTGAGACATTTGCTATTTGCAAGAGAGTTAAAAATGAGTACAAATAATGTATAATCAGATAAACAGCAGAAACACCTTGCCCTTGAGTGCTTCATAGGGAAAACTAACACTTGTGAGATTAACTGCAAAAACAAGTATTACAGGCCCTAAGTGTAGAGTAGAAGGTATGAAGACAAAGTTATTATAAGTTAAACTTTTGATGAGACTTGAAAGATGAAAAGGCAGAATCAGTGGTGTGGAAGTGCACTCTAAAAGTGAAAAATATAACTGATAGAGGAAGACTTAAGCCTATACCTCTCTGATGACTAGACACGTATTTTTTTTCCCACAATGCTATGCTCTTCCTCATGCTTTTCAGAATACTTGAATTTCTAGCAGTCATTTTTAGTCTCACTGGCCATGAGGTCCTTCATTCAAGAAACAGGGCTTGGAGGATGAAGGAATACAATGTGTTTATGATAACTAAGATTTATTCTCATTTTAATGTTCTATGAATTACAGAGTCTAAATAATAAGCTTTTGCTTATTACTTTTAGAACATTTTTAAAGTAGTGCAAAGGCATTCCTAATACATTTTTTCTTGAGTCTGTACAGATACACAACAGAAAACTCATCTGTGATTTATTAACTTGAACCAACTTTTCCTGATTAAACAAAGTCAAAGAGTATATGATGTTTAATTTAAAATGATTATGTATTTCAAGTATTGATTCAGGTCTAAAACTCATGGAAATGGACTTCTGCATTAATATAAAAATGGTTAAAAGGGCTTCTTATCGTCATCTCTCATGTACTCATCAAATCCATTCAATTTTTTTCTGTATATTTAAATCTGTATATTGGGAAATTGATTTATGTGAAGGGAGAAAAGAGAGAGGATAGAAGCAGCATATTTATTGTGTTTTATTTGAGAAATATTGACATATCACCTGGTGTTTTCCTCTCTATCCAGTTTTATGAGTAGCTAGGAAGTTACAGTGGCTCAGATGGTAAAGCATCTGTCTACAATGCAGGAGACCTGGGTTTATCCCTGGGTCGGGAAGATCCCCTGGAGAAGGAAACGGCAATCCACCCCAGTACTATTGCCTGGAAAATCCCATGGACAGAGGAGCCTGGTAGGCTACAGTCCATGGGGTCGCAAAGAGTTGGACACGACTGTCTTCACTTCACTTCAGGAAGTTACAAGAAGAATAATATATTAGGATGTTATTAGACCTTACT
The DNA here is from genome assembly GCF_014754425.2 of Oryx dammah. Lineage (NCBI taxonomy): Eukaryota > Metazoa > Chordata > Mammalia > Artiodactyla > Bovidae > Oryx > Oryx dammah. Next base: position 34,768,270 of record NW_024070193.1, read on the forward strand.
TGACATAAGAATATGTCAAATCTGTCAGCTTTATTCTCTTAGACATCACTTATTTCTCTCTCATGATACATATCAAAATCAAAATTTTCCATTCGTTTATATGGTTATTTGATTAGCATTTAGATCCCTCAAGAAAACTATGGGCTTCCCTGATAGCTCAGTTGGTAAGAAATCCACCTGCAATGCAGGAGACCCTGGTTTGATTCCTGGGTTGGGAAGATCCCCTGGAGAAGGGATAGGCTACCCACTCCAGTGTTCTGTCCTAGAGAATTCCATGGACTGTATAGTCCATGGACTCACAAAGAGTCGGACAGGACTGAGTGAATTTCACTTTCAAGAAAACAAGTTCCTTGTGGACAGGAAATAAGTGACAAGCATATATTAGACACACAAAAAATACTTAAATAAATGAGTAAATAATGAATAAGTGAAAATATCTTGGTATATATATGCATGTGTATGTGTGTGTGTGTGTGTGTGACATTTAAAATTAAACAGCATACTTTTAAGTGATTTAATCTTTTGAGTTATTTTTCCTACTCCTTGTTCCCTCAGATTAGCTGACATATTGTAGTGTTTTAGTATTGCTTTACATATGAAAGGCTTTGGAGATATGTGAAACCTACTCATTATTTTCTTCGCAATCTACTATTTCAAAAACAAAGTTAACTTTTTATTTTGTTTACATAAATTGGGTATTAAAATTTGGGCTCTTTATGGCTAGTTAATAACCTTTTCCTCTATAAAAAGGAAATAGTTTATATAATGCTACGATTTAGTGACAATTCTTATTGAAAAATATATAATTATTTTCAAGGCTGTAAAGCAATACATTAATGCTATGATGTATTTTATTAAAACATATGGTGATTTTACAGTGTATTTTAATGCAGATACAAATGATGACAAAGTTATTGCCAAAGTCTATCAAAAATCAGTTAAAAAATAAGGACCTCTAGAGGACAATAAATGACTTTCCTAGATTCTTGAACGGTATTCCAGTTGATAACAAACTGAAATTTTGCTTTGTAAAGTAAAAAGTAAAAAGAATATTTCAATGAACATTGGATGGATAGCAAAATATTTAGTTACATCCTTGTGTAGCAAAACTTTTAGTTATATCTGGTGTGAACTTGAGTAAGTTATTCATCTCTCCGTGCTCTGGGTTCTCAGTAGAGAGCATGGGGATAACTGCCTGCCTAGTGTTCATGGCCGTTGTGAAGCTTCTTGAGAAGCTTCCTGAGAAAAACTGTGTATCAAGTGTTTAGAGTCCTGTTGATGAAAAGTACTCCCTCAGTGCTAGGTATTTTCATTGTCTATGAAGTAACATGGTAGATTAATTGCAGTAATTTTTCATCTACCAGAGTTGAATATAGTACCAAAGAAAGTAAAATGGCAATCTCAGGTTAGCCCTACCACCTGTACACTATGGAATTATTATTTCATCAGACAGAACATGGCTAAGAGATGTTGACCAAGGTGATTTGAGGGTAGTATAAAAGCAATCAGAATTTAATAAACATTTTTATCTTATGCAGAAACAGGTCTAGCTCAAATCATGCATTTATTAACAAGTATGTGCATTTTAGAGTTATAAAACTGACACATGAACTGTGACTATGTGCTCCCACAGGAGGGAAGCTCCTATTTCTGGGTGCTGGGGGTTGGGCGGGGGGGCTTGGGCTATAGAACCTCTAACATACTCAGTCTTGGAGGAGAGCAGATCAACTGAATAAATTAATATAAAATGAGAACTGTTACTGGGAAAGTAATACTGAGTGAAATACTTTCAAATTTTTGTGTAATATTTAGTGGTTTGAAAGGAATTCATATTTTGTTTTGAAAGGAATATAGGACGTGAATAAGGAACTAGAGAATACTCAAGATGAAGGTGGATTAGGGAAGGGATGACATGAAAGTGAAAGTCGCTTTGCCATGTCCCTCTCTTGGTGACTCCATGGATATCCATGGAATACTCTAGGCCAGAATACTGGAGTGGACAGCCTTTCCCTTCTCCAGGGGATCTTCCCAACCCAGGGATCCAACCCAGGTCTCTCGCATGGCAGGTGATCCTTTACCAGCTGAGCCACAAAGGAAGCCCGGATGATGACATGACCTAGAATAAATGAAGGCTCATTCCTAGTCGTGCATCTATATTTTAATGTGGAAAAAGGCCCTTGTTTGGAATGAGATTTATTTTGAAAAGAAAAGGTTAAGGTGTTATAACTGGGAAGGGTTAATTTTGACTCCATACTGGATTTGATTTTGTAACTTTAACTCTTGTTTTGCTGCTTTTGTTATTATAGGCAAACATAATGGCCTGCCTCAAGGAGCCCTGCCCTGCCCGCTCTTCCTGACCTTTGGGCTAGGGTGTCTTTGTTTGGCTCACAAGGAAATAGCCTCACACTGCCCAACTATGAAGGACTGTGACATTCTTGCATTCTTTGTGTGGAAAATGGTGCCCCTTGTTTGCTGCTTATTGGCGAGACTCAGAAATTCACATTTGGGGAACCAAAATCACGGATAGCTGTGGCATCATCGTTTATTGATATGACAGGAGATATTCTGTGTCACACCAACCATGAAATAACTGTAAGGAAGAGAAACTAACACATCCCTTGGCTAAGACTTGCCATTCTAGGAGATATTTGCAAGAATTAAATTGCTTTTTTACTTTGTTTCCTCACCTCCTCCCATCTCTGATCCATAAAAGAACCTGGCATCCAGACCTTGACAAGATGATTATTTTGAGACATTAGTCTGCCATCTTCTAGGTCACTCATCTCTCTGAATAAAGTCCTATTTCTTGTCTCAACACCTCTGTCTCTAGGGTTAACTGGCCTATTGTGTGGCAAGAAGAGTGAGCTTGGACTTTGTTACAGTGGTATATCTTTTAACCTTGGTTGCACATTACAATTACTGGCAGGGCTTTTAAAAAGGTTCATACTCAAGCCTCAGCTCAAGATGAAATAAATCAGGATCTCTGAAAATTGGGACCTAGGCTTGGGTATTCTTAAAATCTTTCCTAATCATTCCAAAATTCAACCAAGCGGCACATGCTGATCTAAAATCAGAAAATGCTCCCAGATCCCCATCCCCATCCCCCATCTATTCATGTGCAAAATATATCACACCTCTGAATGATCTTATGAGGCTACACAAATATCACAACTGAATAGGACTTTATTTTCCTATTTTTAAAGTAACATTGTACTTTTGCTTTGTTTTAATAATATAACCTATCCAGAAATGTAGATATGCCATAAGCAAAAATATTATAACCGTATCACCTAGAAATAACTGCTATTGATACTTTTACTCATTTCCCTCAAAACATAGATTTAACAAAAATTCCTTTTATTTTTAACATATTTATTGTCTTTAATATATTGACTATTTCTTAGTGTCTGTCTATGCAGTTCTCTGGGCCTCCCTGGTGACTCAGAGGGTAAAGAATCTGCATGCAATGTGGGAGACCTGGGTTTGATCCCTGGGTTGGGACAATCCTCTGGAGGAGGGCATGGCAACCCTCTCCAGCATTCTTGCTTAGAAAATTCCCACGGACAGAGGAGCCTGGCAGGCTACAGTCCATGGGGTCACTGTTGAAGCCACACATTTTGGGAAACAAACTCACTCAGAAGGACAATTCAGATAGTGGAGTGCAGTTTATTACACTGGCGGGTCCAAGGCAGAGTCTCCTCTTGGCCAAGGACCCCGACCAGTTTCTGTGAAAACCTTATATACCCTAAATGTACGTGCTCAAACCTATCTCCCCAAATTCCCTGAAAGTAGTCTGGACAAGGTTAATCAAAGTTAACCCATGATTCATTTGTCATAAGCCTAGATAGTTAGACAGTGGACAGTTATCAATAGGCCTGTGGTCATAAGCATAATGGGTTTTACAAACTTGTTCTGTTACAGAGATGATTAGCATATTCTTTTAGGTGACACAAGTCTTGAGGCTCCTTCATGGGTGTGTGTTGGGGGTGGTGGTGTCTGGTTTTCCACTGGTATGTCGTTTCCATAGATACTGGGCATATAGCTCAAAGTCCACAGTCCGGCCCAAGATGGAGTCCTGTTTTCAAGATGGAGCCTGTTCTGTTTGTTTCATCCTTCAATTCCATCTCTCTCTCCATCTTTCTGTCATTGTCTCTCTGTCTCTGTGTCTCTCCCTCACTCTATCACACACTGATAACATCGTCATATTAGGACTTGCAATATATATGGGATGGGGCAAATAATTAGGGAGTAGTAGTTGGTCATGTCTAAATGTGGCTATTTTTATTTTCTCAGTGGATATAAATAATATTATTTTAAATTAAGATAATAGAGGACCTCACAAGAGCAATGTTAGTCTTGATTCTGACTTAATGATTCTGAATTTTGAAGGTTTTGTGACTGTGTAACAGGAAAGAGTCAATTTAGACTCTTCCATGCTAGATCTGTTTCTTTGGCTGCTTTTGTTATTATAATCACACATAATGGACTGCCTCAGAGACCTGCTCCTCTGCCTGACTGCTAAGCTAAAGTGCCTTCATTCCAAACCTTATCCATTTGTAGATGGCAGGAAGGAAGAAATTAACATAGTCACCTTCCTGAGGCCTACCATTCAAGGAGGTACTTGCAAGATTAAATGGCCTTTTTATTTTGTTTCCTCACTTCCCCTCATCTCAGATCCATAAAAGAACCTGGCATTCAGACCCTAAAGATGGTTGTTTTGAGACATTAGTCTGCCATCTTCTCCGTCAGCCGGCTTTCTGAATAAAGTCGTATTCCTTGCCTCAGCATCTCATCTCTAAGATTCACTGGCCTATCATGTAGCTAGTAGAGTGAGCTTGGACTCAGTAACATGGTCACCAGCTAATTTTAAATTAAAAAAATCTAACCAACCTAAGGTAACAAAATTTTCTAAAGGAAAAGAAAAGATTACATCCATATGTCTTTCCAAAACTTTGAGATAGGGTGATGCTCAATCATAGGTGTTTCTGTGCCGTGTGGTACATTCATATAAAATCTTTTGTTTCAATACATTGCATCCCCCCCCCCCCCCGCCCAATTTCTCTACTAATGTATGGGATACCTACATTAAATAAAGTTTGGGTTTGAATTTCAACTCTCTGCTGCTTGATAATTATGAGAACCCTAATAAAACATTTGATTGTATTCCAAAAGCATGATTCATTGCAGCATTATTCCCAATAGCCTAGACATGGAAACAACCTAAATGTCTACTGACAGAAGAATGGATAAAAAATATGTGGTATACATATATATATATGTGTGTGTGTGTGTGTGTGTGTACACAGCCATAAAAAGAATAAAATAATGTAATTTGCAGCATCATAGATGGCCCCAGAGATTATCATACTAAGTGAAGTAAGTCAGAAAGAGAAAGACAAAGGCCATATAATACCACTAATATGTGGAATCTAGAATATGATACAAATTAACAAGCTTACAAAATAGAAGTAGACCCTTAGACACAGAAAATAAACGTGGTTGCCAAAGAGGAAAGCAGGGGGAGGAATAAATTAAAGGTTTAAATTAACATACACACACTAATATATATAAACTAGATAAACAAAGATCTACTGTATAGTACAGGGAACTAAACTCAATATTTTACAATAACCTATAAAGGAAAAGAATCTGAAAAAAGTATACATGTGTAACTGAATCACTGGGCTATATACCTGAAACTAATATGGTGTTGTAAATCAATTATACTTCAATTTAGGGGGAAAAAAAAAACTTAAAAAAAATGACCAAGGGGCACAACTATGGTTTGTATGTGTGTGTCATTAACTAATTATTTTGAGGTTTTCTAGACCTTTCTTTTGTTAAAGATAGTTTGACTCTATTTTAATTTGTATTACCATATAGTATGAATATTTCATAATATTATGGCAGTCTAGGTTTGATTTCAATAGAAGTTTTAAAATGTAGCATGAAGATTTTCTTGTTAATTTTAAGGTAACATAGGTTTCAAACAATTTAAATAATGCAGAGGTATATAAAGAGAATAAAATAGAATATACTTTCCTTCTTTGCTCCAGATCTAAACCTCTTAAAATAACTAGCAGTAACAGATTGGCACACATGTTGCCAGTTTTTTTTCTATGCTTCTAGTAACACAAATGCCTTTTTCTATCTTTTAGAATCTTTTACACATAAATGTGAGTATACTAAAATTATTACTCTGAAACTTGCTTTTATTTTTTAACTTATTAATTTTTACTACAGTCAATTTTCCAGGCTAGTATATATATGACTCTAACTTATGAAAAGCACAATTGATTTATATTCCATGAGAAATAAATTCTCAAATAAATAAATAATTTGCTCAACAATTTCTTACTCAAAAATATTCAAATTATTAGCAATTTCTTTTCTATGACAAAATTACTATAGCAAACATTATTACATATACTGGTGGCCTTAGGGGACATACATTCTCATTTTTATTTAAAAATTATAATATATAGCTCAGGAGGAGAAGGGGACAACAGAGGATGGGATGGCTGGATGGCATCACTGACTCGATGGACGTGAGTCTAAGTGAACTTCGGGAGTTGGTGATGGACAGGGAGGCCTGGCGTGCTGCGATTCATGGGGTCACAAAGAGTTGGACATTACTGAGTGACTGAACTGAACTATAATATCTATGATTGACTAATACATAAACAGAGAAAAGAGCAGCAAGTTTTTGGGGGAATGTTAGGATATTTTATCTGTCTGGATAAAATTTCTTTTTCTATTCTGCTTTTTTCCTTCCTTTCTTCCCTCCCTTACTCCCTTCATTCCTTTTTGCATATTTTCTATATTTCCCTTTTTAAAAATGTTTTTTGTAATTTCTAACCTGTATTATTTTTAAAAATAAAATTTATTTTCAAAATTAGAAAAAGTTCAGATCCTCTGCCATTTTTTTGAACAGAGATGGTGAGAACTTGAACATGATATTTTTGCTTATTAAGAATTTTTAACAGTCAAACAGCTAAAAGACTGGAGATATTTTTTCTGAATGTCAGGAACTCAGATATGAGATGGTAGAGAGGGGTGGAATTACACTTGATATGGGAATCATAAAGCTGGAAAAAAGACATACCAGTATCTTGACCAACTATGGAATCTTGGGCTCCTTGATGCAGTAGAAAGAACATATGAGCTTTGCATATGAATATCTGACTTCCCATGCTGGCCCTATTACACATAATAGTTTATGACACAACACAATATACTTCAGTTGTTTTATTTTCAATATCCCCAGGGTAAATGAGAAGAAATATTTATCATGTAAATACTGTAAAATTAAGTTAATGTATGTTATAGTACATATAACATATATATTTCAGGATATAAATCTATCCATGACTGTCACTAAACAAATGAGGATAGAGAGACTATCAGATAGACTATTATCATATAAAAGATAAATTTAGAAAAGGCTTAAAATTTCTCCCAGATTCTTTTAAATTGTACAGAAAAGCAAAACACCGAATATCTCTTGTTAAGGGTTTTATTGTTCTCTCTTTATGCTTGTCTTAAATGAATACTATTTAGATTATCATTTAAATAGGACAGATGCAAATGGTTGTTATTGTTTTTAATGACACTTTTTATTTCTTAATTTGAGCAAGATTCTTTGGCTCATGTAAGGGTAAATGGAACAGTTTCTCAATTAAGTGCACTGAAAGGAATTCTGTGACAAAAACAAAAAGAATAGTGCATTCTTTGTGATTGGTTTCAACATTCCACATATTAAGATCTTCTTCACTTACTGATAACTATTAAGCTCTAGTAGGACATATATTGAGTACACAATACTGCATTAAAAGGATATGAGTTCTGGTTACATGAACTGATAGTTTAGAAGAAATAGACAATAAATGTGATCATTGATTGGGAATAATCAGGACAGAAGAACGTAGAGTACTACAGTCCAAGGGGTTGCAGAGTTGGACATGATTAAATGAGCAAACAACAACTATGAATTTATAAATGTATCTTTACCAAAAATTTTGATTATCCAACAAGAATAAAAGTGGGGCAATTTTGCCCCATACTAAAACTTGATTCTAGTCAAAGGGCTGATGCTACACTCAAAAAATTATTGGAACAAATGTAGTCTGTGCTGAAAGAGGATATTCCATTCAGAACACATATAAAATTATATAGAAGAAGTTGCAAATGGAATTGTACTGTTTGATTAAACCATTTGTATCTCTGTTTCCTGTCTGATAAACACTCTTAAATAAGGATTTAAGACTGTAACTGAAATCATCTCTATCTGCCTCAGAATCACCAAGAGGGTTAAATCAAGTAAAAAGTCTCATAAAATCCAACAGAGATACCCCAATCACCAAATTCCTTTGAATATATATATTTTTATATATATATATAGTGACAACAACAGACAGTTCTGATCCTTAACTGTTGAGTTTCCTGTCCTTTCAGGAAGTCTGAGAACTTGAAGAAGTGTAACAAAACGTTCCAAACCCAACACTTTACCCACTGGAGGACTATTTTGTGCCCTATTGCTGGGAGACAGTCCTTCAGGGTTTCTGTGAACTTGTCTAACATAAGAAAACCCGCTTATAGTTTCCTTGCCCAACATGGCAGTAAATCATTTCATAATTGCATGAAGTGACCGTACATGGAGAAGTTCTTTAGGATCCATTTGTTTAGCAAACATCTGAGGAACTGAAGTGAACTAGATTCACCAGAGAATATCTCAAAAACCGGAATGATAGTTGATTTAAAATTGGAGATATATTGGCCTATAACCTTGAATTATTTGTCTTCATGGGGCATAACCTTTCTGGTAAGAAAATCCATTCAGTTTATCAAATTACAGACCAGAAGTTTGTTTTGTGAGCAAAGGGATTTGAGAGTTTTAAGGGATATTTCTGTGTTGGCTGATGAACTGAATTACTTTCACTCTGAGGATATTTCTTCTGAAAGAAGTAGAACTCAGTTTTTAAGATCTACACAGTCTCCTCCATTAAAAAAACTACCATAAAACCCTTACCAAATGTTTTAATATTTCTTATGAGCTAGAAATTTGTTGGTTAACTGACCATAACTAGTACACTGAAACCCATCCACCCTCATGATCTTTCATTTCCATTACACTACACCCAAGAATCTAGTGGGCAAAATGGTTGCTACATTCAGGGAGATGCCAAACTTGAGCCAAAAGCATGTCATTGAGTCATCTGACTGGGTTCTTCTTTGCTTCTGAGAAGCAAAAATGTACTGAGAGTCCTTGATTCTCAAAACTAAGAGTAACGCTATGAAAGGCAAGCAGGAAAGATTGACAGAATTCCAAGGAACTTGATTCCTCCAACCAATCACTAAGGAACATATCACACATCATTCTGAGTCTTCTCATATGTAAATTAAGAGGATGGAGTTTGTTGAGCTTTAAAGTCAATTGTAAGGCTAATATTATTTAACATTCCTTATTTCATCCTGATATTAGGTATAATTTACGTTTAACTTCATAAATAAATTTGATTACTTTCAAAGTCACATGACTGCTCTAAAAATGGAAAGATTTAGGGATACGTCTTGCTTTGTGGGTCACTAAACTTAGCTACAGTAGTCAGAAGTGGACAAATATCACACTGACAAAGTGAAAAATTGTGAAATTTAGTTTTTACACCCTGGAGGGGGCTTTTAGCTTAAATAAATGATTACTATGTTAATTGCGCTGCATGCTCACTCAGTCATCTCTGACACTTCGCAACCCTTTGGATGATAGCCCACCCAGGTTCCTTTGTACATAGCATTTTTCAGGCAAGAATAGTGAAGTAGGCTGCCATTCCTACTCCAGGGGTCTTCCTGACCCAGGGATTGAATTCACATCTCCTGCCCTGCAAGCCAGTTCTTTACCTCTGAGCCATCAGGGAAGCCTCCTATGTTGATTACTATAAATAAAATATCATTATTATTATTATTATCTTCTATAATATGAACAGCTTCAGTGGCATTGATGAATTAAACACAGACATCACAAATATTTGAGAGAACAAAAATTCACAAGAGTAAGTTTTAAAATGTTTGAATAAGAACGCATTCTACAATTTAAACTCTGTCTCCTGATTGCCCCAAACCAGCAAAATTTCACCTGCTCACAGTTTTATGTGCTTACAAAGGAACCTCAAAACACAGGCAAGTAGAAATTAGAGGTCGTGGCCCCAACTGAAGTCATGGGTCTGTGCTAATTTAGAGACAAACCCTTGTGATGAAGAGCACTGCACATGTAATATAAATATGACATCAGAAACAGATTGTGCTTGCTCTGACAAGTTGCACTTACAAGCCCTGGAGAGATGAAATCCTTTCTGCTGACTCTGCTGTAGTATATGAAGTTTTGTAATTTAGTACTAACCCACTCAATGTAAGTGTTGGCTCACCCCTAACCTAAATATGTAGAGAAGACAAATTTAACAAATTGGATTCTTTCAGTGGTATTTTTTTTTCCTTTAAGTATTTTTAAGTATTTGGAATACATTACTACTTGTTCAAGACTTTTCTCCTTTTTTACTTAATCAGTCTTTGGGTTAGCAGACTAATTGGACATTTCATTAAAAAAAAAAAAAAGAAAGAAAGAAACATTAATTTTATTGCTTACCAAAACTGTTCACCTTTAGCCTTTGGCTGTGTGACTTTAACAGAGGTGTTTGTGATTCAGAACACCATAACATGTTTATTTGTAATTCATTATAATACTCAGCCCTCAGGAAAATTTGAGAGTAAACGGTTTATAATTTTTGTAAACCAACAAATGGTTTGTGACCTAATATTGAAAGAATAAAAAGAATACTGACTTCTTTGTAGAAGCAGATTGTTTGAAAAATCAACACTTGTTAAAATAATTTTATTTTTAATGATCTGATGTATCATGTACATTGTCTCTATCAGTGAGACAAAGTGTTATCCTTAGACTATCTGCATAATGAATTGCACAATGTCTTTAAATAGTAGACTTTTTAAAAAGCATCACTTATCTGTGGATTCAGAATTTCTTTTTTTCCTAGCTCTATTGATAAAATTGACACGTGACTGAGTAAAGTTAATGTATATAACATGGTGATCTGAAATATGTATATACTGTGAAATTAAATTATTACCACAATAGATGGTTAACACATCTATCACCTCACAGAATCACTTGTTGTTTGTCTTAAGAACTCCTAAGATCTATCCTCTAAACAACTTTCAAGTATGCAAGACAATATGGTTAACTATGGCCAACATGCTATTTATTAGCTCTTCAGAACTTCATCTTCTAACTGGAAGTTTGTATGCTTTAATCATCTTTAGCTACTCCTCCCTCCTTCTCAGCCCTGGCAACTACCAATCTACTCTCTGTTTCTATGAGTTTGAATTTTATAAATGGGTCAGGGAAATGAAATTATGTAGTAGTTGTCTTTCTCTATCTGGCTTATTTCAGTTAGTGTGTTTTCCTCAAATTTTATCCACATAGTTGCAAATGGCAAGATTTTCATCTTCTTTATGGCTGAATAATATTCCTCTATAGGTATATGCATGTGTGTGAGTGCATACTTTTTTATCCATCCATCTATTAATGAACACTTACACTGTTTCCATATCTTGGTTAAAATGGCAAGAATGGATGCAAGAAGATCAGTTAGGTGGCTATTTCATAAAGCAAAATAAGAAATTCTTGTGACTTAGAGCAGGATGATAGTGGGGAGAGAGATGAAATAATTAAAAGATAGAACAATTAAGACACGTAGATGATTGACACAGTGAATAAGAGAAAGAAGGTAGTTAAAGATGATCCCAAGTCGCTAACCTGACCAAGTGAAAGGGTGCATGGAAATGACTAAGAAAGGAATAGATCTAAGAGAAAATCAGAAATTCAGTTTGGGGCATATTAAGACCAATTGCCTATTTCACATCAAATAAAGATGAGGCAGTTGGATATATAAGTCTGACTGAAGCAGAAATTCTTGAGTCGTCAGTGCATAGGTGGTATTGAATGACTTTTAAAGGAATGACTCTGTATGATCATCTAGAGAGGATATATAGACAGAAAAAGATGGTATCTACGGACTGAATCCCGGCATGCTCCTAAATGTAGAGCTTGCTCAGATAAGGCAGAACCAGCAAAAATAAAACATTCAACTGTGAGATTTGAAGAGAACTGAGAGGGTAGAAAAGCAAAACCAAGTGTGGCTATTCCAAGTGTGAGATAGGAGTTTTAGATGAACTCTCTCAAATAAATCTTATAGTCATGTAAGATGGCTGAAAATTGACAATGTGATTTGGCAACATGGAGATTGTTGGCATTTGGATGAGAATTTGGTAATGTGGTAAAAATGAAAATCTAACTGTAGTGGCTTCAAAACATTGGAAGAAGATATGGAAAGAGTAAGAGAAGAGGGAGCTGAGATTGGGAACAATACATAGCAGAGTATGGCGGGGTGGTGAAGAAAGGTTTTTGTTTCCGTTTTTACATGAACAATATCACAGCATGTTTATATGCTGATGGTAAACATGCATTACAGAAAGCATCAAGGATTCTTTGAATAGAAGAAACAATGGCTGGATGAGAGAGAGAGGACCTGGACTCCTTTCCATACGTGAGGTGGTTGGTTTTTATAGGGGCTGCAGTTGGATGATCCCTAATAAAAGTAGTACTGAATGTAGTATATACAGGCTATAGAAATAGACTAATGGATGTGATTATTAGTACAACTAGAGTCCCCTTTTATGTGATTCTATTTTCTTGGTAAAATAGGAAATAAGACTGTCATCTGAGGATGAGGAAAGTAGTTAGAACTGAAAGAAGAAAGGGATAGATAGAGGAGTTGAGGGTTCATGCAAATGAAAGATTATACTATTTCACCTTGTAAGAGTAAAAATCACTAAGATCAATAGATAATAAGTCTTGAGGGCTTGAAGGATTGTTGCAGCTGGATGGATAAAGAGTTAATAAGTGGAAAACTGAATAACTGAAACTAAGATTGTAGAGGTGATATAATTATTAAAAATGAAAATATCAAGATTATGTCCATGAGAGTGGGTGACTTAGTGTGGATGACAAGATTATTGAAGGATGAAGAGTCAAGGAATTAAGAAGCCAGGGTTCTGGAAGAAGTGTTCAGATCACTGTTAAAATCACAAAGAATTCTCATAAAATTTAGATTGGAAAAAGTAACAATGGCTTATATGCTAAAATCTTCAGAAATGGGGAAGGGGGAAACTAAAGGGTGTCATTGGTTACGACACAGAAGAGAGACAGACTGTAGAGTATAATGACATGAGCTACAAAGCTGGATATTTTAGGGAACAGAGAAAAATCATAATCTGAAAGAAGCTTAGAACACTGAAGGGGGGATCTATCCTAACTTCAGACTCAAAGAGTTATGGGAGAGAAAACTACCACAGCTTAAAGAAGGACATGAAGAAGTCATGTCCTTAGGGAAGAGTTAGGATTCAGTTCCAGGTAAGTCATTAAGGTGATACTCAGAAAAAAGGCTGCAAATATGAGTTAATTTGCTGGAGCCAAGAAGTCCAAGGGTTGAGCAAGACCATAACAGTCTTAGGAGTCAAGGAAAATAGGAAGTGGGTCAGACTAAGATCTTTAGTGCAATATAGGGAAAACAGCCTTGCTGGTAAAGCCTTCTTGCAGTCACTAACATAAACAGAAATGATTGCATGAACTCTGGTCTGAGACGCTGATGGCAGTAGAATAGCAAATGTGATTTTGCAGGGAAAGGAAGGATGGTGTTACTAGGAGAGCATGATGATCTGGGTTGTCACTCATTCCTGTTCAGATTTGTATAGATACTTTGGGAGCGGGCAGTGTTACTGAAAGAAAGAATTGTGTGTGCCTATGTCTATCATTGATGCTTTTGAACTGTGGTGTTGGAGAAGACTCTTGAGAGTCCCTTGGACTGCAAGGAGATCCAACCAGTCCATTCTGAAGGAGATCAATCAGTCCTGGGTATTCGTTGGAAGGAATGATGCTAAAGCTGAAACTCCAATACTTTGGCCACCTCATGCGAAGAGTTGACTCATTGGAAAAGACTCTGATGCTGGGAGGGATTGGGGGTAGGAATAGAATGGGACAACAGAGGATGAGATGGCTGGACGGCATCACCGACTCGATGGACATGAGTTTGAGTGAACTCCAGGAGTGGGTGATGGACAGGGAGGCCTGGTGTGCTGCGATTCATGGGGTTGCAAAGAGTTGGACATGACTGAGCAACTGAACTAAACTGAATGTCTATCAAAGTATGAGAGGTGATTATTGATATGGTACCAATTATGCATAATATTGGTGTTATTTCACTTATCATTTTTACATAATCACTTTTAATGAGTTATATATATGTGTGTGTGTGTGTGTATATATATATATTCATATATTAATGTCTGGGATCCCATAATGTATGTGTGTGCTTGTGCTCAGTTGTTCAGTCATGTCTGACTCTTTGCAACCCCATAGGCTGTAGCCCTCCAGGCTACTCTGTCCATGGAATTTTTCAGGCAAGAATACTGAAGTGGGTTGCCATTTCCTCCTCCAGGGGAATCTTCCTGACCCAGGAATAAAACCTGTATCTTCTGCATTGGCAGATGGATTCTTTACTGCTGAGCCACGTGGGAAGCCCCATGTATATATGCATATCCCATAATATATACATGTATATATATATGTATATATGCATATATATTCTCATTTTTTAACTTAAGTTGAAAATATTGACCTGGATGAGAGAAGACATGGAAAGAGTTCTGAATATCTAATATTTTTTTCAGGAACAAGTCTTTATATCTCTATTTTACTTCAGCTGTATTTTTAAAATTACTTGGCTAACACTAAAATCATGTTCACAGAGAAAATTATCATCATTTTACATAAAGTTGTTGAAATCTAAGTCTGAATGAGTCTAACAATCATTTATTGATATGTCAGTTGTTAAACACTGAGCAGATGTCTTCATCAGCTTCTTTACAATGATGTCTAAATAGTCTTAAGGAGATTTCTACTAATTGGGAAACTTCATAGTGATTTCCTCCCAATACTCTTCCCTACATCAGAATTTTTACTTCTTAGTTATTTGTTTTATCTTTCAGCTCCCCTAATCTGGAAACAATTAGGCCCTCCTTATTTCTTTCCCAGTCTTCAAAGTTATTTGGAACATTATAAGCAGGAGCTCTAGAATTAGGTTCCTGCTGTTTAAAAACCATGGATTGTTTTTTGTCCTCAGGAAATTGACACTGTAATCACTGAAGAGAACTATCTACAACACACAATAGAAATAAATAACATAAAAATAATTTTGGATGTAATTGTAGAAAAATATCCTGCAGTGAATGACATTTGAGTGGGAATGTTATCAATAGAGTGTTTTAGGGATAAAAATAGTGTTAGGCAGAGGGGAATTTCAAGCAGAGAGATGACTTTAGTGAAGATATGAAAATGACAGACTCTCTTCAGATGTTTAGGATGGTGGGAGTATGCATTGAGTTGAAGGCAGCTGAGAGAGATGGTTAAAAATATCTTGGTAGGACATGAATGCCTAAAAATTCTGATTTGCTTTACTACTCATGTGACTTTATGGATTGTTAAAAAGAATTCATATAAAAATGCTGATAGTAGAGCTTACTGTAAGGTTGTTTCTGCATTTGACAACAACCAGTAAAGCATTTTTATTCAACCTTTTTTTTTTAACTACATGTTGACAGAGAAACAGTTTCCTTGAATTAGAAAAAAAGCTTTAAAATTTATTGAATGACTTAAAAAACACTTAGTTGGCTTGTTTGAGGCAAGTATAAATATAAGCTAAACACTTAGCATAGTAGAGTATATGTGTTCACAGTAGAAACAGATATCAAAATAGTAAAAAAAGGTTGAGCCATTGAAATCCCACATCTGGCAGTTTTTGTTGAAAGAACATCCCCCTTTCACTAGGGAATACATTAATTTTTTAGAACAAGAGTTAGCAGACTTTATCTGTAAAGGTCAGGCAGTAAATATTTTAAGCTTTGCAGGCCAAATGGTGTCTGTCAAAACTAGTCTATTCTGTTTTTCTAGAGTGAAAACAGCCACAGAAAGTATGTAAAGGAAAGAACTTGGGCGCCTTCCAGTTAAACTTTACTTATAAAGTCAGGAAGTGGGCTAGATTTGGTGCATGAATTGTAATTTCCTGAGCCTGTTCTAGACGATTATTAGGGTCAGGTATGTGAAAAGTTGAATAAAACCAATGCAACACTGAGACTGTCATTTAAAAATGAATCTTTACCAAATGTTTACTCTGATCCACTAATAGGAATCCATGTAAGGAAGAGGGCCTACCTTAACCAGGGCTGAATCTATAGTTAGAAAAAAACTTTGATTTTGTATGTCTTTCATTGTTATGGAGCAAAGGGGAAAATTAATCCAATTTACATAAAAGGTAGATGTAGTTTGATGATAAATATATCCCACAGAAACATATGCACAGAAATTACCATAGACCTTAGTTTGATAAGAAATAAAATTTGGAGTAAGCAATGAGAATGGTACCAGGAGATTTTCACAGCTTCTCCCAGGGATGATCTTATTTTTTCCTCCAGAAAACCCCTAAATTTAACCAACACTGAGAAAGATCCATACACTGAAAAGTATAAGATACTACTGATGAAAGAAACTGAAGAAGAAACAAATAAATAGAAAGATATTCTGGAAGAATCAATATTGTTAAAATGTTCATAGTACCCAAAGCAGTCTACAGACAAGGCAATCCTTATCAAATTGCTATGACAGTTTTTTTTTTTTTTGCAGAAACAGAACAAACAATCCTAAAATTTTTTATGAAATCACAAATGGCCCTGAACAATTAAAGCAACCTTGAGAAAACAGAACAAAACTGGAAGCATCAAGCTTCCTGATTTTAAACTATATGACAAAGGTAGAGCAATTAAAACAGTATGGTATTGGCATAAAAACTGATGCAAAGATTAATGAAGCAGAATAGAAGATGTAGAAATAAATCACATATGCACATATACAAAAGTATATATGATCAGTTAATTTATCTCAATGGAGCCAAAGGTATATATTTTGAGAGAAGACAGTGTCTTCAATAAATGGTGTTTACAGGGGAAAAAAAGGAAAGAACAATACTGTAAAGTAAATAATAATATCATCTTCATTTTACAAATAAGGAAACTGAGGCACAGACATCTGAGGAATTTATCCTGGACACATGGATAGAAAATGGTAAAGCCAGATTTTAATCCAGTAAGTCCATCTCAAGAGCCAATTCTCATAAACACTGCACTAAATAAAGTTAGATTTAAGTTGATTTGTTAGGTTTAAGTCAACTTGTTTTTTTACGTTTGAGCTAGACAGTGAAAACAAGTAGGATTTACCTAATCATAATAGCTAACATTTGTTGATCACTTAATATATGCTTGAGCTCTTTATTAATGCAAATTATCATAATCGTCACAACTCTATTATGTGGATGAAAAGAAGACAGTGACACCCAAAGTGACCTAAACAGTAATTAATAATGCCAGAATTCTAACTTCTAGATTCTAGACCTCATAGTCTTGAAAGGTTATTGCTGAACTACAAAAGATGGTGGGATTCTTGGCATCTGGAGAAGAATTCAATCAGGGGCCAGAGACAAGGCTTGATCACTCAGAGCTTTTATGTAATAAAGTTTTATTAAAGTATAAAAGAGATAGAGAAAGCTTCTGACATAGACGTCAGAAGGGGGCAGATAGAGTGCCCCTTTGCTAGTCTTTAGCCAGATGTTATATAGCTACTAGCAGTCTGCTAATTAGAGAAAGGAAATGTTTAAAAACTCAGAGAATGGCACCAGGCCCCTCACCCACATCATGCATTGAGATAACACTGGCATCAGGTGAGTCATCCCAGGCCATAAAACGATTGACATGAATCTTGAAGAAAGGCAGATTTCCAAACAAATAATATAGTTTCATTAACATAGATTAGGAGAACAATGTATGAGTATAACATACTGGTTTGTCAAGTCAGTTCTGAGCCTTTAGGTGGAACCCACTTGAAGACAGAGTCTAGGGTAAATACATAGTACATTAACATAGCTTAAGACAAACACTTCATAAGAAAAATGGATTGGTGAGCTCAAGGTTTGAGAAAAGTTAAGTTCAGGTGGAACCAGGTGTCATATGGCAACACAGAATTTTAAGAGAAATTTCTTTTAAAATTTGTATAGACAAGGGGGAAAGATATAACACTAGTTTGTTTCCTCCTGCCACTTAAAAGAGATAAAAAATTTGTGACATTTGCAGCCTATTTCCTGTTTTGAGGCCTCTGGCTTTCCTGCCTGTTACCCTCTCAGTCTCAATCTTCAGAGCAAGAGAAGTAGCCTGAACAAATACAATAAGGAATATGTAGAGATAAGGTGGCTGTCGATAAGAGAGTGTGTTAGTCATTCAGTCATGTCTGACTCTTTGAGACCCCATGGACTGTAGCCCACCAGGCTCTTCTGTCCTTGAAATTCTCCAGGCAAAATACTGAAGTGAGTAGGCATTCCCTTCTCCAGGGGGAATCTTCCTGACCCAGGGATCAAGCCCAGTGTCCTGCATTGTAAGCAGAGGGAAGTATTAACATGGAAGCGTGAGACACTAATTTGCTAGGTAGGATGGTTCCCGGATTATTGGGGAAAGAAGCTAGTATTTTTTTCGTATAGAAAGCAACTGACATCCACAAAAGATTTGTGGGTCAAAGGACACAAAATAAAGTGTTTGGGGAGATTTTATAGCAATAAGCAGAGGAAACTAGAAAGGAACTTGAGAGATGTGGGAATAAAACAAAATCATGAGAGTTATTTTGTGAAAGTGTGAGAGGTATAAAAATTTAGAAAAGGAATTATTCTGACATAAATTTCAAGTGAAATTATGATTAGAGACTGGTCATAAGAGAGAAAGCAAAGGACAAAGTGAAGATTAATTCAAATGCTAAACCTAAGATGCTTGACAAAGGGGATGAGAAAAGAAAAAAGTCATTGAGTTCACCATCAGCTACCTTTACAAGTGCAATTTCTAAGAGTGATGTAAATTAAAGCCCATTTTTCAAATAAGATAATGGCCTGAAACCAAGAGAGACATCTGAAACTGGAAATTCAGACGCAAAGAGTCATCTACATGACAAGATCAGTGAAAGCCTGGGAGTATTTAATTCTTCAATAAGAAGTGTGGAGTCTTCAATGAGGGCAGTGAACAGGATGGCCTTCCTCTGAAAGTTAGAGAAAGAAGGCTTTCCAGGAAGAACGCAGGAGGACCTATTAGAAATGGTACAGAACACAACAGCAATGGTAAAGCCTTCAGAAAGGGAGGGCTCAAAATACAAGTGTGTGGAAGAGCAACAAATGCTAAAGTTTAGAACAATGAAGACTGGAAAGGGCTGTTATATTTTGTAAAACATTGGCTTCTAGTAACATTTAAAGGTAGAAACAACAGAAATATCTATAAATGAATGAAATAACAGATGGTAGGATATCAATACAATGGAATACTACTCTGCAATAAAAAAGAAATTAACTGACCAATGATTAATCCATGAAACAGCATAGATTGATCTCAATCTATCTGTGTTAGAATATATCAGACTAAAAATCTAGATACTGTGTAATTCCATTTATGAAAAAATTCTTTAAAGTTAATCTCTGTTAATTAGAAATAGACGAATGATTGCCTGGACAGAGTAAACTATAACAAGGTCATAAAAAAAACCTTTGAGGTGTGGATATGTTTATTAATTAGTTGTGGTGGTTTCATGGGATTATACATATGACACAGTTTATTGACTTGTACACCTAAATATATGCAATTTTTTTTGTATGTCAATTATACCTCCATGGAGCTATAAAATAAAGAGCTCACATAGAGCTATAATGATCAAGTTAGATTTCAAGGAGATAGGAAATGGCAAACAGAAATAAAATTAATGGGTATCCTAGATCACACAGTTGGCAGTTTTAAGAACACTGTCCATAAACAATAAACTATTGGGTAACCAGGGAAAATGACAGTTTTCATCTCTTTTAAAGATGGTGAAGACCTAACTTTTCCTTGTGTTCTATTTAGTTTCCCCCTATAGCTTCAAGTTAAAATATATGTGTCATTTGTTCTCTAGTAATATTTTTTTCCCAGAAACAGAAGGATAAGTTGTAGAAGAAATATGACTTAATTATTTATTGGAAATGTAAACTGCTTCAAAAAATATAACACCATAAATAAAAGTGGCTAATTTTGAAAGCATGAGAGTGTACACAATTCTTGATAATTTCAATTTTGTCGACTCAAACTAGAAACATCAGAGCATTCTATATAATTTTTAGCCTCTTTGTCACAAGTTTGCCCCAGAGAAAACTAATCTTGATGGAGAATTTTGCCTGTCTTAGGTGGGGAAAAAATGCATATGGCGTGTAATCTCAACATGAAATTTTAACTATAATTTTTGTGAAGTGTTTGCAACCCATCTAAAAATATAGCTTTTTCCAAATTGCTAAAATGTAGCTTTCATGATGTTACCTTTTTCTTTAAAATTTTTTTTCTGTGGAACTATTTTCAAACTATTCTATTCTAATGGCCATCATTTTCATTTTCACCTCACATACAAAAGACAATAGTCTGCTGATTATCATTTCTCCTATATAAAATAAGATTTAATTTTACTGATCATTGCTCATAGTATGTACCCGGAGGCAGAGATCAGGCTTCCCTATCCTATCTCTATTTTTCATTCTAGGTTTTTCTTTCTCAATTACAGAATATTGCAATTAAGGACAAAAAAGATGTTTACTGAGGCATATTTAGAAGAGGAAAAGAAGATAAATCCTCATTTAAAAATTTTCTGCCTTTTTCCTTTGTTCATTTTTTATGTTAGCTAATACATGGAGACTAAACTTTGTCTGATGGAATTTGTCTTATATTATAAGGGGTTCTCATAGATGCATCTTACACGCACAGATCTATTTCATATTTTTAAAGATGAATCCATTAATATTGTTGCCCTGTGCAAATGGACCTAGTCTGAATGCATTTGTCCATTTAGCACAATGTGGGGATGGTGGGGGGGGGTGGTAATTCATTTTCTTCTTTGGACTTCAGTATTTGGTAATTAGACATGGCAGACAACATCATGAAGAGATGAATGTTCATGTACAGTTTTCATACAAGTAGATTTCATCTCTACAATCATAAAAAAAATATTGGGCCCTTCTTACTGGACTGCTGTAAAAATAAAATGAGGTGGTGGATTTAGAATTATATATTGACAAAGCACATAATACATAGAAACCCATCAATAAGTGTTATGAATTCTTTTGGACAAGAAAGAGGAAAATAAGGATATAAATTGTTTGCATGTTTTTGCCTAAAGGAACTCAGAAATTAAATGCTGGATATTGATAATTTTTCTTATTCAGGGTAGAACTGAGCAGATGGAAGATAAGGATGGGGGAGAATTTTCTCTGTATAGCTGCTGTATTTTTAGACTTTGATCCAGGTGACTATATTATCTATTTTTAAAAGTTTAATATATAAGTCTTCTGATCTTTTTGCTGTTATTTCTGTGTCCTTTTTGGTGAGCATTGTTTTTAAGCCTAAAATGTCTCTTCCATTGCCCATGTATCTCACGATTTCTCTAAAGAGGATACCCTTGTCTGTTGTGTTAGGGTTACACACATTGTGAACTCACAGAGAACAGTCAGAAAGCAGTACCATGAGCAATGGGATTCAGATGCTTTAGTAAAATTTAAAATATGTATGAAAAATGACATACTATTGCTTGTGACCTTTGATACGAGGACTGCCACTTTTTAAGTAACAGATCAAAGAGAAATGAGTTCAGTATTCTTTCAAAGGAAAATATTATTTCACTGACTTAATACAATTGCTGTTCTCTACATTTAAACCAAAATCTATAAATATGCAAGAACGTAATGAGGTTTTTCTTTTACTTTATCACATAATGGTTCTGTTTCAAAGATAAATGTCCTCTGTGTTGAAATCCAGACTTCAATGGGTGATAACATTAATAATTGAAATCCCAAAATTAATCTAATAGGGTTATTTGAGGACAATTCAGGGCTGACTTACCAATAATGATAATTCTACATTGTGGCTAGCATTGGCATCTATAGCAAAGTTCAGTTCAGTTCAGTTTCTCAGTCATGTCTGACTCTTTGCAACTCCATGGACTGCAGCATGCAAGCCCTCCCTGTCCATCACCAACTCCTGGAGCTTACTCAAACTCATGTCCACCGAGTCTGTGAGGCTATCCAACCATTTCATCCTCTGTTGTCCCCTTCTTTCCCAGCATCAGGGTCTTTTCCAATGAGTCAGTTCTTCGCATCAGGTGGCAAACTATAGGAGCTTCAGCTTCAGCATCAGTTCTTCCAATGAATATTCAGGACTGATTTCCTTTAGGATAGACTGGTTGGATTTCCTTGCTGTCCAAGAACTCTCAAGAGTCTTCTCCAACACCATAGTTCAAAAGCATCAGTTCTTCCGTGCTCAGCTTTCTTTATAGTCCAACTCACATTCATGCATGACTACTGGAAAAACCATAGCCTTGACTAAATGGCCTTTTTGGCAAAGTAATGTCTCTGCTTTTTAATATGCTGTCTAGGTTGGTCAGGAGAAGGCAATGGCACCCCACTCCAGTACTCTTGCCTGGAAAATCCCATGGATGGAGAAGCCTGGTAGGCTGCCGTCCATGGGGTCGTGAAGAGTCGGACACGACTGAACGACTTCACTTTCACTTTTATGCATTGGAGAAGGAAATGGCAACCCACTCCAGAGTTCTTGCCTGGAGAATCCCAGGAATGAGGGAGCCTGGTGGGCTGCCGTCTATGGGGTCGCACAGAGTCAGACACGACTGAAGCGACTTAGCAGCAGCAGCAGCAGCAGCAGGTTAGTCATACCTTGTCTTCCAAGGAGCAAGTGTCTTTTAATTTCATGGCTGCAGTCACCATCTGCAGTAATTTTGGTGCCCCCCAAAATAAAGTCAGGCACTGTTTCCACTATTTCCCTATCTATCTACAGCACAAAGCACTTTAAACATATTTCCTTATTTTATTTTTCCTAGCAATCCAATGTGGTAGATGGTACAAGCCCAATAGATTTGGTAAACTGACATTTCAGGACTTAGAAAATTTGCCAAAAATCACATGGCTGGTACATTGTTTCAGACTCAGGTCCAGTTAGAACCGAACATGGAACAATGGACTGGTTCCATATTGGGAAAGGAATACATCAAGGCTGTATATTGTCACCCTGGTTATTTAACTTATATGCAGAGTACATCATGAGAAATGCCAGGCTGGATGAAGCACAAGCTAGATTCAAGATTTCTGTGAGAAATATCAATAGCCACAGATATGCAGATGGCACCACCCTTATGGCAGAAAGCAAAGAGGAACTAAAGAGCCTCTTGATGAAAGTGAAAGTGGAGAGTGAAAAAGTTGCCTTAAAACTCAGCATTTAAAAAACCAAGATTGTGATATCTGGTCCCATCACTTTATGTTAAATAGATGGGAAAACAATGGAAACAGTGTCAGAATTTATTTTCCTGGGCTCCAAAATCACTGCAGATGGTGACTGCAGCCATCAGATTAAAAGACACTTACTCCTTGGAAAGAAAGTTATGACCAACCTAGACAGCATATTAAAAAGCAGAGACATTGCTTTGCCAACAAAGGTCCGTCTAGTCAAGGCTATGGTTTTTCCAGTAGTCATGTATAGGTGTGAAAGTTGGACTGTGAAGAAAGCTGAGTGCCGAAGAATTGATGCTTTTGAACTGTGGTGTTGGAGAAGACCCTTGAGAGTCCCTTGGACTATAAGGAGATCCAACCAGTCCATTCTAAAGGAGATCAGTCCTGGGTATTCATTGGAAGGACTGATGCTGAAGCTGAAACTCCAATACTTTGGCCTCCTGATGTGAAGAGCTGACTCATTTGAAAAGACCCTGATGCTGGGAAAGATTGAGGGCAGGCGGAGAAGGCGACAACAGAGGAGGAGATGGTTGGATGGCATCACCAACTCAATGGACATGAGTTTGGGTAAACTTCTGGAGTTGGTGATGGACAGGGAGGCCTGGCGTGCTGCAGTCCATGGGGTCACAAAGAGTCAGACATGACTGAGCAACTAAGCTGAACTGAACTGAACAGTCATTTTGCTTTGCTTAGTGAAGTCAAGTACTTTATGCTATCGCTTATATGGGGAAATCTAAAATAATTAAAATAAATAGATATATATATCAAAAGAGAAACAAATTCAGAGATATACAGAACAAATTAGTGGTTACCCTTTGGGAGAGAGAAAGGGTGTGTAAGGTTGGGGTATAGGAATAACAGGTAAAAGCTACTATTTATAAAATACATAAGCTACAAATGTATGTTGACAGCATAGAGAAATATAACAATTATTTTATAATAATATTACAT
Organism: Oryx dammah; assembly: GCF_014754425.2. NCBI lineage: Eukaryota > Metazoa > Chordata > Mammalia > Artiodactyla > Bovidae > Oryx > Oryx dammah. Next base: position 34,792,734 of record NW_024070193.1, read on the forward strand.
GCATTATAATCTATAAAAACATTGAATCACTATGTTGCACACCTGAAACTAATATAAATCGACTGTAGTTTATTTTTAAAGGTAATTTTGTTTCAGAGTAGGGAGATAATCCATCGAAGCTGACTATTCTTGATTTTCAGTTATTTTTGTGGCATCATGGGAAAAGATCTGCAAATTTTCCCTCTTATAATTTTAATTTGTGGGTTATAGCTAGTATACAAATGTGATTATTCAGAAAAATCATGACTTTAAAGATATCTATGTATTGTTTTATTGCAGGCAGCTAGGTAACTCTAAGCCTAACAGAGTCCAGTCTGGATATGTAAACTTGACTGCATTATTTTGGGTTTCTTGGGTAAAGCAGCATTCAACATAAGTGAAAAATATTATCATCATCCTTTTCATATAATTGTCATGTGAATAAATTCAAATGTGTGTCTGTGAACTATTTAATTAGATTTGTGAGGCTCTTACAAAACTGTCATCAGCAGAAATGAAAATGTGAAACTTGTAAATTATATTTTTTATATGTGTTAAAGTTGAGACTTCTGTTTTGCTAAAGAAATCACCCTAAATAATAGCAACATATATTCTTAAAGTGGAGAGTGTGTGATTTAGAGGCCTAGCAAACTTGCCGGGAAATGGGATGCCTGTAGTATTTTTACCTTGGTTATTTGCTCTGGGTGCTTAACAACTTCTCAAGTTGCTGCTGGTGTAACAGGCTGAAACTCATGATTGCTAAGTTTCAAAACTTGCTAAAGTAGTTTTCCTTTTGCTCTAAATATTTGAAGATGTATTTGAGTAGCTCAGTCTCTTTTCATCCATCTTTAAAGCACACACCCAATTCTGCAAATTGTGTTGAGCCTCTCTTTGAATAGGATGGAGATGAGTGAGACTCATTTTCCCATTTCTGACATGCTTGAACGAGAAAACAAAGCTCCTCCACCATCCCCCAAATGGAGAAACCTCACTCTGCTAGATGGGGTTTTGAAAAATAAAAACACAAATCAAAACCTTCTAACAGCACATCTGTTCTTATTTACAGGAATTAGATGATGCAAGCTGCAGCTCAGAATCAGAGGTAAGCATTACATTTAATCTGTCATGCCTGCAGGTTTTTATGGAGTTCAAACACTTTAAAAGGTTTGGCTTGTCAAAATTCCCTCATTATGTTTCTTGAGGTAGCACTGTCATCTGTGACCTGTATCTCACTAACAACATTTCCAGTTCAGTAGGAGCAGACATTGTTCATTGCATTTTATTTGATCTCAGGCTATTTAATACTAGAAGATGTTGTGTGCACACAATTCCTGTAGGATTTTAAAACACTGGGTTAAAGGTACACCCAATTATGTTATATCTTTAAGCAACTTAAAAGCGCAGTTATATATAGAAATTTACCACTGAACTATGCTTAAATGAAGTGAAGCTTGTGAAACCCACTGACAAAAGAAAGGGAATTCAAAGTAAAAGATGACATTTTGTCCTTCGCTTGTGCAGCTTTAAAAATAAAGGAAGTTGAGTAGAATACAAGATAAACTTGAGGAGATTGGAATTTCAGTTTCTTAAATGCTTCTGTAAAAACAAATAAACACAGTCACTCAGTCGTGTCCGACTCTCTGTGACCCCATGGACTGTAGCCCACCAGGCTCCTCTGTCCATGGAATTTTCCAGGCAAGAATATTAGAGTGGGTTGCCATTTCCTACTCCAGGGTTATCTTCCCATCCCGGGGATGGAACCCACGTCTCCAGTGTCTCCTGCATTTGCAGGCAGTTACTTTACCTGCTGAGCCGTCGGGGAAGCCCTGATGTTTCTATAGATTGTATCATATGCAAGGTAATAATAATTACTTATATCATAACTTGGAGTTTAAAAAACCCTTTCATGTAATGTAATTTCATTTGAATCTTCTGGCATACATGAAATAATTTCAGTCTAGCCTGTGTTTTTTCCCTGAAGAATACATGGAGAATTAAGAGTATTTTCTTCACAACGGTAATGCCAGTAGGAAATGTAATTGCATGTTGAACCCAGTTTTTTAGACACTAGGATTGACACTCTTCATACTATACAGTAACACTGCTGTCATAAGGATACGTGTGTGCATACATCACACTCTTACGCATGAGTGCACACACACACAGACACATAAACAACAAGAAGAATAAAATCAGTGATAAAGCAATGTGTACTTGCTGAATGAACTAGGGTGCTCTCTGTTCTGTACAAGTCAACTCTAACTCATTTAAACTCTAAGAAGATTTATTGGCTGATGTAAATATAAAGTCCAGAGTCATTGCTCTCATGAGTCTCCTAGGTCTGTTTTCAAGTGTGTCAGATTTACTTGTATATGTTTCTCACATTTGCAAAGGTCGATGGCAGTTTTGAGAAATCTGAGACTTGGATGTTTCAAGCCTAAATCCTGACTTCTTGTTGTTGGATCAGACATGAAATCAGCCTTTAGGCAAGGGTAGAATACTTAGATTTAGGTTAGCTATAGTGATCATTTTGTCAAGGGTGAACAGGAATATCCTGTTTGGTACTGGTCATTTATATCCTATACCTTTTACTGATTCCATCAAACCACAGGAATGTTACACAATGGTGGGAGGAAGTGGAAGGTACCATCAATTCTACATAGACACCACAATGTATACTTACAACTGCTTCAGTGTGTAACTGCTCTGTGTTAGTTATGTAGAATTCTCATTATTTGACTGCAGGTATAGAGGGATGACGGAGAAGGCAGTGGCACCCCACTCCAGTACTCTTGCCTGGAAAATCCCATGGACAGAGGAGCCTGGTGGGCTGCAGTCCATAGGATCGCTGAGTCGGACATGACTGAGTAACTTCACATTCACTTTTCACTTTCATGCATTGGAGAAGGAAATGGCAACCCACTCCAGTGTTCTTGCCTGGAGAATCCCAGGGATGGGGCAGCCTGGTGGGCTGCTGTCTATGGGGTCGCACAGAGTCTGACACGACTGAAGTGACTTAGCAGTAGCATAGAGGGATGAGGGCTTCCCAGCTGGCATTAGTGGTAAAGAATCCACCTGCCAATGCAGGAGATGTAACAGATGCAGGTTCGATCCCTGGGTCAGGAAGATCCCCTGGAGGAGGACGTGGCAACCCACTCCAGCTTTCTTGCCCAGAGAATCCTATGAGCAGAACACCGTAGGCTACAGTCCATAGGGTCACAAAAAGTCAGACAGAACTGAAGTGTCTTAGCATGCATGCATGCATAGAGGGATGAATTAATGTAATTCTAAGTACATGTAGGTTATTCTTTTGTTGCAAATAAATAAAACCATTAATTCACTTTTCTGTATAGTTTTCTGTGTTTCAGGAAACTACAACTGGAAAGAAGTCCTACCGTTATGACAGATGCAAATACTTCTTGGCATCCCCTAAAGATATTCAAAATATCAGAGAATGGGACATAGCTGTAGAAACAATTCATACCTCTTGACTGGTTCCCGCTAGCAGAAAATAGGTAAAAGGGCAGGAAGAGATCTTATGTCATATTTTAATCTTCTAAATGGATGAGTGTTTGCCTTACTGGTAGAACTTAATTTATTTCCAGAACCTTAGCTGCAAACGAGTGTCGGGGATGTGATTTTAGCTTTCTGGCTTCTGTAAATACAGAAATGCATATTAAAAGGATGGTAGAGAGGATTTTGAAAGAGCCAGTCACAACATCTGTCATGCCATCTTTTCATATTTGACCTTCTAATGTATGTAAAATTAGTTTCAGCTTTTTCTCTATGAGTTTTAGAACCTAGACTTTTCATTTCATTTAAATATTATTCACATTTTTTTTTTGTTTTTCTAGTTGGAATCTTGAATCTTTTGTTGCTTTCATTATATACTCTGGATATACATATCTTGCCATTTTATGCAGTGCAAACCCTCTCAATTTGTAGGTGTTGTTTTTTTTTTTTCTGTTTCTACTATATTTCAAACAAGATTTCTTTACAGCTAATTGGGGCATTGTGACTGAAATTGGGAAATGGAATGATAGTAAAGTTATTATGAGTGACTTACAGGTTATCTCTAACATATGTACCACCTTCCCTGGATCGACCAGTCCTTCTTTCTTACTGTCTGCAAATGAAATAATTTTAGAAACCATGAATCAAGCATGGAAGCCCTATGATACTACTACAAACTGGTCAGAATCCCCATAAGACAACCCATTTAAGTCACCAAAATTTGGGGTTTCTTCATTACTTCAGTTAAACTTTTATCCCAACTAATAATGTTCTTGATATTTGGTGATAAACCTTCATTCATCAGAATGAACTCTAAGTTGTGTAGATATACTGTTGGATTAGTTTAGCTAATATTTTATTGCTGGTATTTTTTATTTATATTAATAAGCAAAATGTGGTTAAATTTCCATTTTCTTACACAATCAATAGTATTTTCTTATATAACCTGATATAGATCATAAAATAATCTAAACAGCTTTTACTTTTTTAATGTCCCAGAAAAAATGTAAAATGTGTGTGTTCTGGATTGAATTGTGTCCACCCACCACCCACCCACCAAAAGACATGTTGAATTCCTAACCCCAACCATGAATATAATCTATCTGGAAATAGTGTCTTTGTAAATGTAGTTGAATTAAGATAAGGTGATTAGAGTTGTCTCTAATCAATTACAAGTGATGCCCTTATTATAAGCATAGAGAAGGACACCGATACAGAGGGAGGAGAATGCTTTGTGAAGATAAAGACACACAAAGGGAAGATCACCATTTGATGGAGGAAGAGACTGAATTTGTATAGCAGAAAGTCAAAGAATGCCAAAGACAGTGGCACCCACCACTGGAAAGCTAGGAAAGGGAGCATGCCCTTGTCAGCATCTTGACTGTGGACTTCTAACTTTCACAACTGTATAAAAAAAAAAAATCAGCTGTTTCAAGCCATCTAATATGTGGGAGTTTATTATGGCAGCCCTAGGAAACTAATACAGATTTTAGACTAGGAAATGGGATACTATTATAACATTTAACTAAAAATTTGAAAGTAGCCTTGAACTTGGGTAATGGGTAGAGGCTGTAAGAGTTACACACTAGAAAAAGATTTGTTTGTCTTTTCTTAAAGGACTGTTGGTGGAAATGTGGATGTTAAAGGTGCTTCTAGTGAGATTTCTGATGGAAATGGTAAATATGATCCTTGTTATAAAGTGGCAGAAAGCTTGATAATTTGGAAAATTTTCACCTTATCCATATTTCAAAGAATTACGCAATGTGCTGTGGAGAGAAAATACCAAGAGTGTGCCTGGATAAACTTTTTGTTCAATTAGGCATGTGACTCAGGGATCCAATCAACTATCTGCAGAAAAGATGCTTTGACAGGAAAGGACAGAGGTGGGAATAATGAAGAAAGGTAATGGATGTGTGGGATGCTCGCTGTAGTAAGAAATATGTAGCTAGAGCTATCGAGCAACAAACATGTGTCATCTTTAAGAAACAAGAAGAGAGACCCAATGAGTGGCTCAGAGGCCAGGAGGATTTTCAAGGACTGAGAGATTGTGGTTGCTACTACTGTGGTTGGAGAGGGCAGGAGTGTTGCTGCCTGGCTAAAAGGGTGGAACTGCCCTGATTAGGCCCAATGGACAGAGTCACAAGAAGTATTTTCAAGCCTTGAAATCTAATGGAATTTGCCATACTGGGTTTTAGACTTGATTGGTACCTGTGATTTTGTTCCCCTTCAAATTTCTTTTTTTTAGAATAGGGCTGTCTGTCCTATGCCTAGCCCAGCACTCAATTTTGGAAATAGATAATATTTTTCTCTGTGTTTTAGACATTCACAGATGGAGAGGAATTTGACCTCAGATGAACCATATCCAGCATCTCACTCAGAACTGATTTTGATGCTTTAGATGATGAGTTTTGAGACTATTTGAGCTAATTATACTTAGATGAAATTTTGGCATTAGCAGTAAACTCACAAATTTGGTAACCGAGGTGAAAAGCACCAATTCCTTCAAAACACATTTTTTGCCAAAACTTGTACAAGAAATATACAATCTGAATATACTTATATCTCTTAAATAAACTGAATTAATGATTAATAGCTGATAAAGGCAAATACTGTGGCTGAATTTCTCAAAGTTGACTATCAAATTTTTCCCATGTATCCATTACTAATACTATAATATTTTTTCCATCAGGTTTATTGATAAGAAAGGTGATTTCATATCTGGATTATTACACTCTCTGATTCAGACAGACTTCTCTATGAAAGCTTTTTCAATCAATCATTCATTATTATCACTAATCCAATCTATCAATCCCTGATTGCACATGTATCTTAACATGAATTTCATTGAGCATGATTTTTCTTTTCTAAATGCTCCATCAACAGATATGGGAATGATGTCTCAACACTGAGAATCTCTAAAAGAAACATGGGATTTAATGTAGTTTTATCTAACACAAAGGAATGCTTGTCCTCAACCCACTGCAGTACTCTTGCCTGGAAAATCCCATGGGCAGAGGAGCCTGGTGAGCTGCAGTCCATGGGGTCGAGGAGAGTCGGACACCACTGAGGGACTTCCCTTTCACTTTTCACTTGCATGCATTGGAGAAGGAAATGGCAACCCACTCCAGTGTTTTGCCTGGAGAATCCCAGGGACGGGGGAGCCTGGAGGGCTGCCATCTATGGGGTTGCACAGAGTCGGACACGACTGAAGTGACTTAGCAGCAGCAGCAGTAAAGACCTAAACTGGTTCTTTAGTGACATAACCTCACCACCAGCAGTCCCTGTTTCCACCATGGCCAAGAATCATAGAGACAAAAACAGTAGGGTGGGTTTTCAGTAAAGACATAGGACCAGAGCACAGGAAAGAGGGAACCAGTGAAAATGGCAGGACATTTTATACAAATTAACTCAAAATGGATCAAAGACATAAATGTAAAATACAAAAATATAAAATTCTTAGAAGATAACACAAGAGACAATGTAGATGACTCCGAGTTTGGTAATGACTTTTTAGATACAACAATAAAAGCAAATAACTGAAAGAAATAACTGATAAACTGGACTTGAATAAAAGTTAAAGTTTTCTGCTCTGTGAAAGACACTGTCAAGAGAATGAAAAGACACGTCACAGACTGGGAAAATAAATACTTGTAGAACACATATCTGAAAAAGGATTGTTATCCAAAATAAAAGAAGAACTCTTAACATTCACAAATAAGAAAACAAACAACCTGATTAAAAAATGTGCCAAAGACCATAACAAATCACTCATCAAGAGAGATATGCAGATGACAAATAAACATATAGAAAAGTTACTCTACATCATATATAAAAGAAGTGCAAGTTAAAACACCAGTAAGATATCACTACATACCTATCAGAATGGCCAAAATTCAAAACATCAAATACTGGCAAGAATATGGAATAATTCATTGCTGGTGGGAATGCAAAATAGTAGAGCCTCTAAGGGAGACAATTTGGTGGCTTCTTACAAAACTAAGCATACTCTTACTATACAGTCATACTGCTTGGTATTTGCCTAATAGAGTTGAAAGCTTCTGTCCTGCATATGGAAATTCATAGCAACTTTATTTATCATTGCCAAAAACTTGGAATCCACCTTGACATCCCTCTGCAGGTCAATGGATAAACAAACTAGGTATGTCTAGATAATGAGATATTCTTCAGGAATTTTTAATAAATGAGAGCTATCGTCTCAAAAAGACATGGAAGAAACTTAAGTGTATGTGTAATGTAGGTGAAAGTGATCAATCTGAAAAGTCTGTCTAATGTTTGCTTTCAACTATATGGCATTCTAGGAAGGGCAAAAATATGAAGATCATAAAATAATCAGTGGTCGCCAGGGGTTAGAGAAGAGGGAATGATGACTAGATAGACACAGAGTATTAAAATCTCAGGAAACTACTCTGTGTGATCCTGTAGCAGTGGATATATGTGGATATATATATTTTTGTGTATTGGTCTAAACCCACAGAAGGCATAATGATAAAAGTGAACCCTAATGTAAACTACGGGCTTTGACTTATAATGATGTGTCAGTGCAGATTCACCAATAAATGCACCTCTCTTGTGGGGGATGTTAATGAAGGGGAAAGCTATGCTGGCAGGGAGTGTGTGAGAATCTCTGTGCTTTCCACTCAATTTTGCCATGAATCTAATAAAACTCTAAAAGATAAAGTCTATTTCTTTTTTTTTAAAGTTCACCAATAGCTAGGAGAGAGAATATAACCTTGCCAAAACCTTGACTTGGGATTTCCAGCTCTGAAAACAAATCTCTTGTCCTGATCCACATATTATGTGCTAGTTCATTATAAGAACCCTAAGAAATTAATCAGTATAGAATAAATTATTGCATATAGTTTGGCAATTCTCATCTGAATCCATCTAGTTTTTTTTTTTTTTAATTAGGGTGGATAAAGGCTGCTGGAATGGAAACAAGTCTTTAACTACCAATACAATTTATTTCATGTAAATGAGTCTGTTTCAATTTGTTATTTCTTGCTTATTTTAATGAATTTGTCATGTCATTTCTTTTCATTACATATTTATTAACATAATATAACTAGCATGATAATGATCTCTTTTTGTTTAACAATCCTTCCTTTAGTTTACCTCTCCTTTCATAAGCAGCAAGGAGAAATCAACGGACGCTTTAAATGCTCTGCTCAGAAAGTCTTTCACCAAGATCATCCAGCTTTTTAAGCACATTTTCAAACTTGTACATTACTGCAGGCATCAGTATAGCTAAACTCCAGTTTTCCATAAGATTTTCTTCACTTTTCTTTAAATACTCGTGTTCAAGGCACATTAAGATTTCATTAGCACAGTCCTGAAAATCTTTACAGGTTTTCTAACTCCTTCCAATGCCTCAGTTCCAAAGTCATTCTCATACTTTAAAATTTTTATTATTGCAGCATTCCACTTCTGAATGCTGAATCTGAATTTAGTTATCTATAACCGAAGTACTTTGGCCACCTCACGCGAAGAGTTGCCTCATTGGAAAAAACTCTGATGGTGGGAGGGATTGGGGGCAGGAGGAGAAGGGGACAACAGAGGATAAGATGGCTGGATGGCATCACGGACTCGATTGATGTGAGTCTGCGTGAACTCCGGGAGGTGGTGATGGACAGGGAGGCCTGGCGTGCTGCAATTCATGGGGTCGCAAAGAGTCAGACACGACTGAGTGACTGAACTGAACTGAACGGAACTAACCGCATAGAAAATAATCTTAAATTTAATAGCTTAAAACAACAAACATTTACTATTTTGCATAGTTTCTGAGACCAGATACTTCACTTCCTTGCCATATGGCCTTCTCTGTAGGTTGCTTGAGTGTCCTCACAATATGGCAGCTGACTTCCCTCAGGAAGAGCTATTCAAGGGAAGCAACCCAACTTACTCTTACAGGTGACATATCATCATCTTTGTTTTATTCAATGGACACACAGACCAACCATGGTACAATGTAGGAGAATACTAAGGGCCCTCCTGGCTCAGATGGTAAAGGATCTGCCTGCAATGCAGAAGACCTGGGTTTGATCCCTGGCTCAGGAATATCCCCTGGAGAAAATGGAAACCCACTCCAGTATTCTTGTCTGAAGAAAGTACTTAAGGGTCTGAATAGCAGGAAGGTAGGATCATGGGAGGCAAGAGAGGTGGGATGGATCTTTGAGGCTAACTACTACAGTTATTAAGGTATAATCTCCATCAACATCCTGGCTTTGTCAGGAGTCACAAAGTAAAGTCTGTTTGATCGTCATCTAATATTGGTCAACTGAAATGTTTATATTGGGATTTATTATATCACAGGAATTTCTACGATTTAACTATGTAGGTAATAGGTGCCTGTAATCAAAAAGTAGCAGACATATGATTTAAACATCTGTATGAGTATGAAGTTTCACCTATAATATATCCCCACTATCCTGATCCTTGAGGATAATATAATGAAGCTCGTTTTTATAAGTGATATCTTCTTAATCTTAGTTTCAAATGAAGCATAAATAGGATTGAAGTGCTCATTGGAACTAATGGCACAGCCAGGTTATTTCAATTAGAGTCACCCAGTTACTAGTGAGCTGACTGTGTTACTGGAACAGTTCCTTTAAACTACTGACCAAGTCTTTCCAGGCTCAGCAGGCAACATCTAATGTGATTACCCCCTAATGTGTTTCAGCAGTTAGGAAGTTTATAAAACAATTTTAACAGGGCTTAGAAATACCACTTCTATAAAATGGACTGACATAAAGTTAATTCTTTAATGCAGTTCATTAAAAGAAAAGTGTTTACTTTCCTCTCTGCAAACAATCCGCTCGTTAAACTTGGAAATATCACCTGAGAAGGCTATTGAAGTCAATAACATGGAATAAAATAATGACAGGTACTGACAAGGACTCAACAAATTCTCCTCTAAACTCTATTCCCCTATTAGAAATGCTGTAAACTCTGCTTGGATTTAGCCATCTTGGCAGAAGATTTAAAAAGAAAAGACACATTCACAGCTAAGCAATTAGAGGAGAATCACACTAGCAATTAGTTGTAGAGTAGGTGTTACTTCTATGTGGGCATCTCTTTTCAGTTATTTATGCTTTGGCTTTTTCCTGCTTGTTTTGTTTCTTTCTTTCTGAGACTCCACAGGCAGACATCAGCAGTCCAAGCTCTTCTTTGATAGAATCCCAGAATGCTAGCATTAGGAGGAAGCTTAACCTAACTCTGCTAATTTCCTTTTAAAACTTATTTCCTTGTGAAGCAACTAACTGATTTTTACATGTGGAACTGGATGTCTAGTCTAAACTCAAATAGCTGCAGGGGTCATGCTTACTGCCTTCTAAGTGATTCCATTCTCAAACAAGTCAGTTTGTTCAGTTGGAAAGTTCTTCCTCATATTGAGATTGAGTTCATCCCCTTGCACTTCCACATGTTGACATAAACTCCACCCTTGTTAATATTTAGCATGAGTCTATTTCCTTTCTCACAGGACAACCCTCTACCCAAGATGATAGACCCTTTTGCATTTATGTTGGTTTCTATCTTCATGAAGTGGAAGGAAACCATCCTATTTTGATTTTCTTATCAAGGTATTATTGACTGTCCTGGCATGGGCTTGTGCCTGTTTTTCTTTCTGCATGCCCTCAAAATGGCAGGAAGGTGCTTCATTGCTATAAATCTCCAGATCATGAGAGATTTGCTCCTGCTGCCCACTGACATGGAAGGTGTGGTTTTAGTCAAAAGATTTCGGCAATCTTCCACAATAGGACATTTCTTGACCCACAGTAACACATAGGGTAGCTGAATAAAATCACCTTGACAGGCTGCATCCCAAGGCAAAACTACCCAGGACAGACATTGATCTGCAGGCTCATAAAATTTAAAACCCAGAACAAAGCCAAACGAAATGGAAAGAATATAGCTTCTTAAGAAACTGACACACCTAGAATGATGTCAAGTCAAGAGACGGGAAATTAATAGGGGGAGTCTGTCAGACAAGGAAGTAGTATGAAATGTGCACAAACATTGAGTATTCAAAGCATTTACTCAATGCTACAGTAATGAGCACCCAAGTATTACTCTTCTGGAACACTGGGGACATTTCCTAAACATCAAGATGGCAACTTAGAAAGGGAAGTAGTAATATACGTTTAGTTATGCAACATTCAATCAACAGGCATTTCTTGATACCTTGCACTGGGGTATTAAATAGCAATCTGATCTGGAAATACATAGTAGTCAAACACCTTCTTGCTGTCGAAAGGTAATGCAGAATGAAAAACACAATCCCAAGCCCATGATGAGCAAGTCAAAATAGGATGGTATCCATCAGGTTCATGAAGATGGCAACTGATAAAATGCAAAAGGGTCTATCATATCTCTCCTGTGGAAAAGAAATGAGACTCATGCTAAATCTTAACAAGGGTAGAGCTTATGTCTTGGGTACTGGGTATACAATTTTAAGGTAGTGACATACTCACAAGCTTACACTATTAGAGCAGTACAATGCTCATAAATAAGCACAGCAAGCTGATTTTGAAGTTCTGCGAGATCTTTGTATTTGGACTAACGATTTGAAAATACATTTTACAATAATAATTATGAAAGTTTTATGGAAATGCTTTTATTATGTACAATTTTTGTGGCCTCAAAAATACCAATGAGAAGTCATATTTGTCAGCTTTTATAGGGTTTGAATTAATGAAGAGACTCTAGTTTATATTTTACTAGCTCTGATCATTCCTCATCCAGGTTCTTTGTGCTATCGAAAATTTAGGTGTCAGTGGGAGGAAAATGGGTGAGAATGTCATAGAAGTGATGAAATTTTCACATAAGCCAGCTCGGTATAGTTGAGTTAATGCTGTCAGTGAGCTTTGTAAACACAAATTGCTCTCTGCTAGATTTCTCGGGGATTAAGGTAGTAAGGCAGAGTCTGCTAGATTTACACCATAGAACTGAAACCAAATCACAGAGAGGAATTACATTTCATATGTCCCAACTACTCTCCACCAGTAGGAAAAGATACATTTTTAAAAGGAAAAAAGCAACTTGTCTATGATGAAATGTCTTTTTATTAACAGTTACTAGAGATTACAAGTGATGGCTTACTGATCTCTTATAATTCTTTTCTAAAAATTATGTAACTGAGTCCCATGCTCAGAGAGTTGGAGTAGACATAATTTGCTCTTGTCTTTCTATTAAGTAAAGGTAAAAACCCTGGACGTTTATACAAAACAAACAAAGGAAGACTCTGAAGGTGGAGGAAAGTAGACAGACAGGCTAAAAATCCTAAGACCCAAGGACCTTATGGTGGTGAATTTCTTGAGCTTTCTCTTTACTCTTTTTTTCCTCTTTTTCAATTTAAATATTAAATTATATTAAATTAAATATATGTAAAATTATTTTACAATGTTGTATTGGTTTCTGCCATACAACAACACAAATCAGTCATAATTATACATACGTCTTCTTCCTCCCTAGTCTCCTTCCCCTCCTCCCATCCCATCCCTCTAGGCTATCACAGAGCACCAGACTGGGCTTCCTGTGCTATGCAGCAACTTCTCACCAGCTATCCACCTTACCATATATACCCGATAGTGAATATATGTTGATGCTACTTTCTCCATATGTCTCACTCTCTCCATCTCCCACTGTGTCCACAACTCCATTATCTATGTCTGTGTCTACATTCCTTCCTTGCAAATCGGTTCATCAATATCATTTTTCTAGATTATAGCACAGATTTGCAGTAAAGAAGACAGCAACTCAGGAACATCAATGCATATACAAAAAAATGGCTCAACAAAAACATGCTTTCTCTAGCCAATGGAGGAAAAATGAGGAAATTTGGAAGAAAGACAATATTCTGACAGGACTACCTTGCTCTAGTCAACCACCACCAAAAAGATTGTAGTCCCACCCCCACCAGCAAAAGGCAAGTCCAGAGGTGAGACTACCCTTACCAGGCTGCATCCAGGTGCCACAAACTCCCACCAGGTGGTGTCAGAGAAGGAAGAGTAGGAAGCTGGATCTCTCCTCCTCATCAGACAATAAGCTTCCAAATCTCAGGGCAGTGTCAGTGGAGACCACATGTGCAGCCTGGACCTCACTACAATACAGTGTTGTAGTTTAAAAGAAAAAAAAAAAAAAAGTGGATAAGAGCTGGGAGGTCCTCCTCCTCAGACACTCATTTCTCTGACACTTCACTGCAACTGTAAAGCTCTCTTGTCTATGCTGTGCTCTTCAGTCATGTCTGACTCTTTGTGGCCCCACGGACTGCAGCCCACCAGGCTGCTCTGTCCATGGTATTTCCCAGGCAAGAAGGCTAGAGTGGGTTACCATTTCCTTCTCCAGGGGAATCTTCCCAACCCAGGAATCAAACCCACTTCTCTTATGCCTCCTGCATTACCAGGTATGTTCTTTACCAGTAGGGCCACCTGGGAATAAAGATTTCTTGTTTAATTTTTTAAATTAGTTAACTAAATGAAGCAGCATTTAAATCAACAAGCAATTTTAAATTAATAAATAGCTGTTATATTTGCTTGATAAAATCAATAGATCTGGACAGCCTAGGCACAAATTAAAGTATAAGTGTCCATTACCATTTAACATTGAGCTTGCGTGGTTGTTTTTCTTATGTATAGTGAAATAGTATTTCTCTTATCCATATTTCAATTAAAAGTAGAAAATATAAGCAGTAAGAGACAGTGGTGTTATTTTTCTTATGCCTGTCCTACTTCCCTCTTTTGGTTCCTATAGGCTTACACGTTCCTAAATCCTACAATATTGCCTCAGAATGACGGTTCCCAACCTTGGCTATACTTATGAATATTCTGGAGAAATTTTAAAATTCCACTGTCCAGGGTGCCCTCCAGACCAACGGATGTGGGTGGAACCCAGGTGTCAGTTTTTAGGCTTTCCCAGGAGGATCCAAATTACAGTCAGGATGAGAACTGCTGCTTTAGATAGTCTCTAAGATTTCTCCTGTTTTCTCAACTCTAAGATGTTTGTGATTCTGAAGGAATTTTGTGTAGGCTGCATGCTGGGGAGCTAGAATTGGTTCAGGAATAGTGATTGGGACCTCTGCTTACTGAGCTGAATGCATCATACCAACCCTTTAGATGAGCAACCTGATCTAGCAACAACTTCCATACCAAAAAGAAAAGTATCATAGACTAATCTTAGTTCTGGGGCCACCATTGTATGTAAACATTTTCTCATCCCAGGGTTCTTTTTCTTTTTTCATCTATGACTCAACACCCCCTATATACAATGCTTTACTTAAGTCATACAGTTGTGGTAAAGACGATGAGAAAATTAAAAGCACATAAATAAACATAAAACAGCATATTCCAAAACTATTGACTTTCCACTTAAATTCAGAAAGGTGATCAGGAACTTGAAATTCTTATTGCAATGCTGAGGTTAGAAATCTTGCCTCTGGTCACCTTTCAAGATCTGGATAACAGGACTCCAATGAATTACAAGGCTGATTAATTCCAGGTATTATGGGTTCAATAAGTGACTCAAAAGACCCGAAATAACCAAGAGCCAGTGGCAGAGCTCAGAGCCCAACACTTTCTGTTATTTCTTTTCATACTTATTCATTCTCTGGAGAAGGTCAGAATATTCCATATAAAACCATGTTCAGTTCTCAAGTGTGAAACTTCCATGACTAGAAGCGCATCAAGTCTTTTTGACAGCAGATAATTTTTTACCTCCTCTCTGAGGGACTTCCATTCAGAACAAAAATGTAATAGCTCAAGAGTGTTATCAGAGCTGTAAAATGCACTTGGGCATTCTAAAGACTCATGCTTAATGTGTCTTCCCTGGTGGCTCAGATGGTAAAGAATCTGCCTATAATGCAGGAGACCTGGATTTGATCCCTGGGTCGGGAAGATCCCCTAGAGAGGGGAATGGCTACCCACTCCAGTATTTTTGCCTGGAGCATTCCATGGACAGAGGAGCCTGAAGGGCTACAGTCCACTGGGTCACAAAATATCTTTGTGAGACTGTGTGCAGAGTCCTTATAGTATGCTAATAACACTTTGTTGTACCATTAGGCAGCAGGGCTGACTTACATAAGGATAAAGTTATGATGTTGAAGAGAGAGATGAAGACTAGAATTGCAAGTTAAAAATCAAGATTTTATAAAGGCCACTGATGAGTTGGTGATAGAATAACCAACAAACATTAAAAATAGTGAAGATGCTTAGGCTTATCTTAGAATTAAACTTGGCATCATTGTGAAGGCAAGCCTATAAAAGAAAATGAATTATTGTGTGAGCTGTGTGGTATTTTTTTTCTTTTTTACTTTCTGCAGAAAAAGATATTGAGATAACTTCAAAGATATTCTAAAAAGCAGGGTGAAAGAAAGTGAAAGTCACTCAATCGTGTCTGACTCTTTGTGACCCACGGACTATAGAGTTCATGGAATTCTCCAGGCTGGAATACTGGAGTGGGTAGCCGTTCCTTTCTCCAGGGGATCTTCCCAACCCAGGGATCGAACCCAGGTCTCCTACATTGCAGGCGGATTCTTTACCAGCTGAGCCAAAAGACAACCTAAGTTAGGGCTTCACCCATCTTCTGTGTGTATGTTTTTCCTTCCTAAAAATAGTATGTTTATTCTGAAAATAAAAGCAAAAATAAACAAATGGGACCTAATTAAAATTAAAAGCTTCTGCACAACAAAGGAAACTATAAGCAAAGTGAAAAGACAGCCTTCCGAATGGGAGAAAATAATAGCAAATGAAGCAACTGACAAACAACTAATCTCAAAAATATACAAGCAACTCCTGCAGCTCAATTCCAGAAAAATAAACGACCCAATCAAAAAATGGGCCAAAGAACTAAATAGACATTTCTCCAAAGAAGACAGACGGATGGCTAACAAACACATAAAAAGATGCTCAACATCACTCATTATTAGAGAAATGCAAATCAAAACCACAATGAGGTACCACTTCACACCAGTCAGAATGTCTGCGATCCAAAAATCTGCAAGCAATAAATGCTGGAGAGGGTGTGGAGAAAAGGGAACCCTCCTACACTGTTGGTGGGAATGCAAACTAGTACAGCCACTATGGAGAACAGTGTGGAGATTCCTTAAAAAATTGCAAATAGAACTGCCTTATGACCCAGCAATCCCACTGCTGGGCATACACACTGAGGAAACCAGAATTGAAAGAGACACAAGTACCCCAATGTTCATTGCAGCACTGTTTATAATAGCCAGGACACGGAAACAACCTAGATGTCCATCAGCAGATGAATGGATAAGAAAGCGGTGGTACATATACACAGTGGAGTATTACTCAGCCATTAAAAAGAATACATTTGAATCAGTTCTGATGAGATGGATGAAACTGGAGCCGATTATACAGAGTGAAGTAAGCCAGAAAGAAAAACACCAATACAGTATACTAACACATATATACAGAATTTAGAAAGATGGCAATGATGACCCTGTATGCAGGACAGCAAAAAAGACACAGATGTGTATAGCGGACTTTTGGACTCAGAGGGAGAGGGAGAGGGTGAGATGATTTGGGAGAATGGCATTGAAACATGTATAACATCATGTAAGAA
>NW_024070193.1:34809921-34951632 GCF_014754425.2 Oryx dammah
GGATGACCCAGAGAGATGTTGTGGGGAAGGGGGTAGGAGGGGGGTTCGTGTTTGGGAACACATGTACACCTGTGGTGGATTCATGTCAATGTATGGCAAAACCAATACAGAATTGTAAAGTAAAATAAAAAATAAAGAAAAAAAAAAAAACCCAAAGACAGTTTCGGTTGAAACACATTTCTTGTATCAACAGAACTTTTGTCTTAGACCTTTACATCAGAGAATGAAGTTGGACCCTAATACTTGCTTTTGTTTGTGCAGTAGCGTGGGAGTGTTGGTTGCTCAGTCATGTCCAACTCTCTGTGACCCCACGGACTGCAGCCCTATCAGGCTCCTCGGTCCATGGGATTTCCCTTAATTTATTCAAAATCAATTATGTTGCTTGGGATGGGAGTTATTAGTGAGTCCGTATGTATTTAGATTATAGACTAATATATTGACAATGTGAATCTGACCTGAATTATAATTAATTTCAGGTGAATAGCAAATTTGCTGTTTCAAACATTCATGGAACTGCTTCTTTTGTAGAAGTAATTATAAGAACGGATGATTGTGTGATGAATAAAATGCAGAACAACTACAGAGTAAATTGTCATCTATTTCATGAACAAAAAACAGGGTTGGTGATAAGTAAATAAAGATATTGGAGTTTTATAAGATATTTGAGTTTTACTTTTGAAGAGTTTCCCTGGAGTTCCTGTAGATCCCCAGTAGGAATGAGAGAAAAAGTAATTTTACAAAATAGTGTCTTATTGGATAAATGTTTCTTTGTTGAACTATTATAACTGAATGTAAAACCATGACATGTGTGTTGTTTGTATTCATTATTGTCTATTTTGAGATGATGTTATGCCAACAGATTGTAAGCAAAATATGATGATTATTCTCTAAGGTGGATCCATTATATTATTAAATTACCTTATCTACAACATTTTATGAATGACAATAGAAAATTCAAGGTTTTAAAAATGATTTATACAGCCTAATCCTTCATGTATAATTAATTCTACTAATTTGCATGAGTGTTTCAGGTCATTTTAGAATAATTAGCCATTGTTGAGGGTTTTTCCCCCATCAATTAAACTAATTGCTTTTCACATAGGTGTAGATTGAATATTGATTCCCATTTTTTCAACTCACTTGCATAAGCAAATTATGCTTAATTGCCAGCTTACCACATCATTACACAGTTGTCATCAATTATACAAAAATATACTCTACTAGACTAATGATTTCCTTGTGGCATTTTGAAGGGCTTTTTAACTGTGATGCTGGAAACAATGTTGTAATTTCAAAAAACATATGAAACACCATGTTTAAACCACTGACACAATACAGCACCTTCAGTCAATTCAGTTCAGTCGCTCAGTCCTGTCCGACTCTTTGCAACCCCATGAATCGCAGCGCGCCTGGTCTCCCAGACCATCACCAACTCCTGGAGTTCACCCACGCTCACGTCCATCGAGTCAGTGATGCCATCCAGCCGTCTCATCCTCTGTCATCTCCTTCTCCTCCTGCCCCCAATCCCTCCCAGTATCAGAGACTTTTCCATTTAACAAATAAACTGGCTCCTGCCTAGACAATCATTTGTCTTAGAATGTAAATAATTCCTTGAAACAAGTTGAACCTCATTATCATTATTAAATATAGTGAATGAAAGTGAAAGTGAAGTAGCTCAGTCGTGTCCAACTCTTTGCGACCCCATGGACAGTAGCCTATCAGGCTCCTCCATCTATAGGATTTTCCAGGCAAGAGTGCTGGAGTGGATTTCCATTTCCTTCTCCAGGGGATCTTCCCAACCTAGGAATCAAGTCCAGGTCTCCCTCATTGCAGGCAGAGCCACCAGGGATGCAAATACCGGATTATGTTGGTTCTAATTTTTTCACTCAGTGCTTCATTCTTTCCATGTTATTCTGAAAAGGTTGAACCTGTTAGATAATGGGTCTTAGATTGCCTATGAGTGTTGTGAGGATCAGTTCTTTATATGCTCTATAGACTTAACCCTCCACATTTTCTTTCCAAAAGAGTTGGGAGAAGGGAGAGAGGAAGAGAAATATCTCATTTTCTGATGGTGTTTAAAGTTTGTGTAAAGGAAGGTAGAATTTTTAGAAATCCTGAAAGCAAAACAGAATCCCCTGCCTCAAAAAAATTTATTTCCTTTTTGGTAGAGTTTTAAGAGTAATCAAAGAGAAAAAAGAAAGATCTTACATAAAATATGTGTATTAAAAATGCTAATATAGAATAATTTAACATAGAAAGCCCTAAAGTTTGTGCCATTGTTATTTCTTAAAATCTGTATTCTACTGAGTTACTATTATGTTTGGGGAAAACACTTTAAATATTTGAAATTTTTCACCAAGTTAGCATTGTCAAACCATTGATTCATGAAAATTTTATAATATCTGAAAGAAACTGTGTTTAATCTAAAGTGATGTAATGAAAGCTGAGTGCCAAAGAATTGATGCTTTGGAACTGTGGTGCTGGAGAAGACTCTTGAGAGTCCCTTGGACTGCAACGAAGTCCAGCCAGTCCACCCTAAAGATCAGTCCTGGGTGTTCATTGGAAGGACTGATGCTAAAGCTGAAACTCCAATACTTTGGCCACCTCATGCGAAGAGTTGATTCATTGGAAAAGACTCTGATGCTGGGAGGGATTGGGGGCAGGAGGAGAATGGGACAACAGAGGATGAGATGGCTGGATGGCATCACCGACTCGATGGACATGAGTCTAGGTGAACTCCGGGAGTTGGTGATGGACAGGGAGGCTTGGCGTGCTGCAATTCATGGGGTCGCAAAGAGTGGGACACGAGTGACTGAACTGAACTGAACTGAATGAAAGTAACATTTAAGTTTAAATACCATTTGACACTGAAATTTTTGGTTGATTTTAAATCGTTGCTTCAGCAATAGCAACAATACAAACCTGATCTAAAGCTTCAGCAAATCCAAGATGGCCACAAATGTTTTTAGATTAAGAAAATGACTCTTTATTGTGTTCAACATACTAATGCTCTTGCTTTCCAAAGAACAATAATTGAGAACCTGTGTTCACAAAATGTATTTGTACTCAATATTGTTTCTTCCTTCCTAACCGTTATTGAATGCCATCTTGTATTGTTTATAATAACAACCCATCTGTATTTCTAAAGGTTGACTCAAGACCTTCCCACATTAGTTTGAATTAAAATTGAAAATAGCACAGGTCATGTCTGAAAGTACTCAGCAAACACACAAATTAACAGTAAATTTAAAACTCTACAGAGTAGAAACCACACACTCTGCTTTAGTTACTGCAGAAAGGTCAGTGTTTCTAACAAAACGGGGGTAAGAAACTATGTTTTTATGATAGTTTCTTGCTAATGTAAAATACAGTGCAAATAAATATAGGTATGTCCTCCGTCTCCTACCTGCTTAATTTTGGTTACATCTTGCAACAGATTTCAAAGCAGATTTCAAAGGGCAGCATCTGCTGTTTGAACTATCCTTAAAAAGTTCATAGAAAGCTAAGTTTGTCGATTGCTAAAGGTTTAAGAGAAGCATGGGGAGATGAATAGAAAAGAATCTGGAAGAAATGTAGTGAACTCATTATCTACTTGCATAATTAACTTTGTCAATAGGAAGAAACTAGAGTAACATATATATTCATTCTCCAACACATGTTCTCTTTTAATATCCTGAGGATGGTTTCATTCAGTGTTTCCCTGGAGGGGACATAAGAGAGGAAATAGCAAATTTAGAATTCTTTTCATACTAACCACAGAAAAAATATCTTCTATTAAACAATTTGAGTCAAATCTTTAACACAGAGTTAGCCTGTGGAGTATTTTGAAAATGTTTCTGAACATTAGCCTATAACCTTGGTATTTAATAACTTTTATTTTTATCAATATAGAATTCTACCAGATGCCTAAAGCAAATAACTTTGTGAATTTTAATCTTCAAAGATAACATTTCTTTTGGTGCTCTGAATGACAATGTGTATAGGAAATTGTAAACTTTTAGAACCCAGGATCTGCAATCATATCTGACCCTTTATGTCTGGTGATATTTTAAAAGGTTTGTATTTCATTGTTATGTTAAAAAGGCAAGTTTAAATATGAAAACAAACCGTCATGATATTTTTCTTCCTAATTGTATCATGCCCTAGAAAGATATTTCAGATTAAAAAGAAACTTGGAATCCTGACCAAAATGTTTTTGATTTAGGAACTATGAAAAGTAGAATTGCTGAGTTAAAGAATGAGAGAAAATATGTCATATTTGTAATAAATTACCTGCAATGTCTAGTAATACATCCTTTTCTGTAAGTCAATATTTAAATTATATATATATGTACACATACACACATATATGCCTATACATGCATTTTCTTTTTAAAGTACAAGTGAATTAATGTTAACCAACATCATGTGGTATTGGAGGACTCTTGAGAGTTCCTTGGACTTCAAAGGGATCAAATCAGTCAATCCTAAAGGAAATCAACCCTGAATATTCATTGAAATGACTGATGCTGAAGCTGAAGCTCCAATACTTTGGCTACCTGCTGTGAAGAGCTGGCTCACTGGAAAAGACCTTGTTTCTGGGAAAGATTGAAAGCACCAGGAGAAGGGGTTGGCAGAGCATAAGATGGTTAGGTAGTACTGACTCAGTGGACAGGAATCTGGGGAGACAGTGAAAGACAGAGGAGCCTGGCGTGCTGCAGTCCATGACTTTGTGACTGAACAACATCATAACTGCTCATAAGTAAACCTAACTTTAAATAATAGTGACATTTCTTAGAAATTGAAGGTCATATTAAAGAATCCCACTCATTTATAAGGTGGACTGGTTCAAGAATATCTAAAAATCTATGCTAGAAGAGCATGGACTAAGAAAGAATGAGGGAGGGAGAAAGCTCTTTGTAAAAAACACTTCATTGCTTTAACAGGAAAATTTCTCTCTGGTACAGTATAAAAAGAAAACAGCAAGAGTAAATAGTTTCAAAGTTAAAAAAAATCTGCATCATGTCAGTGTGTTCTCATAACAAGAGCCGAATATAATCATTATAGCACTTACCATATTTCAATTTAATATCTGTGTCTGTTTCATTAAATTCTCCCTCAAGACACAGCATATATCTCTAAAATCTAACACAGTGCCAAACATATAGGTAAAAATCAAATAGAATTTTTTCAGCCTTAAAGTTTTAATTATCATATGTAGGATTCCTGCTTGCACAATTATACTATTAAATTCTCTAACTGGTGTGAAATGCTTTCCATATTGCAAAAATGCTTTAAATCATTTCTGTATTAACTCATTCATTCATCTCAACACCTGTAAGATAGACACTTTATTCACAGTATATAGAGGCAGAAATGAAGGCATGGACCAGAAAGGTAATTTGTCCAAAATGAATGAATGGCCAAATTTGAACCCAGAGACTCAAGAGTCAAAACCCATTACCATAACAATGTCTCATCTTTATTACCAAATTCAATTACTGTTTAGGGTCAGTGTAATTTTCCATAGGTTCAGCAATAACATACTCTATTAACAGTCATGGTTGCAATATATATATATTACCATTTAACTAGAAACCAAATTTAGACATGGCAGAAATTGACAGCTAAGAGTGCAGGCAGGTACAAGCTTAGAATGGTGAATCACCTTTCTCAAGTCTACAAAGCACTGACTCATGGGCAGCAGAGACATCAGGATAATGCTACGAATAAGAAAGAAGCCCAAATGGAAGGTATGAAAGAGGTCACAGAGGTCAAATTTACCTGACCTGATCATTTAGGCTTTGATTGACCCTGCATGTTCAGTATGAACTAATCATAGCTTATACCTCACATACCAACTCCAGGTAACTGGGAAAAGGCTGCCTAGAATGTGGGATTGAGATGGAAGGTAAGGTCTGGTCTGATCTCTCTTGAAGTGTATTCTGGTTTCTCTTTTCAAGGTCTGTGAAGAGCTTGGGTATAGACAGACTATAATGCTCTATACTTCCCCTCCCATGTGTGTTATCCTTGCACTGGATCAATATGTTCAAAGTTTGATGCTGGACCCTCAATATCCTAGAATCACTGATCAGTCCTGTAACAGAGATGGGTTGACTATGAGATCTTTGATACCTGACCCAGAAATATATATATGACTTTAAAGATGTGGGCAGTGTTGTCTACATATACATTAATGTAGAATGCAGGAAAGTCAAATAATAGCTGTGCTCAGAGAAATCGCCCTTGAACATTCGTACTTGAATTATTACTGACAAACAGGACATTGTAAAGGCCATAGATTAACACTACATTGGGTACTTGGAGCTCTGTATCCAATCTTGGAGTTTTTTTTTTTTTTTCAATTCACATCACTAGTTTCACAGAGAATTTCAAATATGTATGAACTGAACTGTTTCCCTTTCAGAAAGATCTGTTGAAATCCTAATCCCCAGTTCCTCAGCATGTAAACTTACTTGGAAATAGGCTTGTAGATATGCAGATGTAACATGATGAGATACTGGAATAAGATAGACCTCTAATTGACTTGGACTGCAAGGAGATCCAACCAGTCCATCCTAAAGGAAATCAGTCCTGAATATTCATTGGAAGGACTGATGCTGAAGCTGCAAATCTAATACTTTGGCCACCTGATGTGAAGAACTGACTCATTGGAAGAGATCCTGATGCTGGGAAAGATTGAAGGCGGGAGGAAAAGGGGAACAACAGAAGATGAGATGGTTGGATGGCATCACCGAATCGATGGACATGCGTTTGAGTAAGCTCTGGGAGTTGGTGATCGTCAGGGAAGCCTGGTGTGCTATAGTCCAAGGGGTCACAAAGAGTCGGACACCACTGAGTGACTGAACTGATCCTTATAAAAGAAGAAATTTAGACATGAAGACAGAAATGCAGAGATGGAATATTGTGTGAAGACACACAGGAAGGAGATGGACATGTGACTGGAACAAAGCATTTAGGAGCCAACAAACCCCAAAGATTTATGGCACATGCCAGAAGCAGAAAAGGTAAAGAAAGATGCTTTTCCAGCACTGTCAGAGGGAGTATGGCCTGAAAAATTACCTTGGTCTTAGACTTCTAACTTCTAGAACTATGAGTCAGTAAATGTCTGTTACTAAAAGTCATTTTTTTTTTGGTTTAATTGAACATTTTATAAATGAAAGCATGAATATATACTCTTTAATTGTGAATAGCTGCATTTTCATTGATGTATAATATTCTTTTGTGTTAATTACCATGCTTTATCTATTCAACCAATGATGAACCTTTGGACTTTATCAGTTTGGGGCTGTTAGATTTCATGCCACTGTGAATGTTTTTTTCCTTGTCTTTTGATGCTCATCACAAATATTTCTACTGATTGAATATTGAAAGAATGCAATTATTGGATAATAGAGGATACATATGTTCTACTTTAGTAGACAGAGGCAAATCATTCTAAATCATGAGATCAATCATACTGTCTCCAGTTCGATGCCTCTGTTTGTTCTAAAACTGTAGTCAGTCTCTTTAATTTATGATTTCCCACTCTTCTGACAGATACATAGCCATACCTAACTATGCTTTCTAAGCTCTCTGCAACTCAGATTCTATAATACACAATTATGTTTTGAAATAATTTAAATCAATGTATTTTGGATTCGAGTATTTATTTGCTGTTGGTAGTGATCATCTGTGAATTATGAGAATGGAAGATTTCTCCTTCCTTAGCTTAGAATGCTAGAACTTACCAGCAAAATGGTATTTTCCATTGTGGACAAATTTGCTACTTTTGTTCTTCACATCTGTGGTCTTGTTGTCATAAAGCATTATGTTAATCTTAAGTGCTATGTGTTCCCCATCCCATCAAACTGATTGATGTTGGATAGAAAAAATGACCTCCCAAAAGATTGCTAACTCTGAATTGACTTCATACTGTGGTCACAGGTGACTTGGAGATTTACAGCCTTTTAAAACATGATTTCTGTATATCATAAAGAACGTATAAGCTCCCCAAGCTGCTTGTTGTAAATGTCTCCTTGCTTTACTGTTGTCTTGCTGGAGACGCTTCTTTTCCTTCTACAATCACAGATTCACTGCCAAACAAACTGGGGCTTAAGTGCAGATTTTAAATAGCACCACAAATGGAATGATCTGTTTCAAACATGCCTCAAATATAATTTATGATTTTCTGGTACAGCTGTTGGTTTCTCTGCTTCCTGGACTATAGTTGTTAAAAGGTTAATAATCTCCATACTACCTCAGTCTACTGGTAGAGTGCTTCTCCCCATCGTTAGAAAATAATTGGGTAAGGGAAATATGGTGTAAGGTATTGGGACCTAGTGGCCTGGACTTAAGAAGCAAATTTTATTTATTAATACTTCCTTCTAGGCACTTGATTTGGTTTCTCCCTATTTTAAATTCTATTTTGAATCTGAAATGCTACCTAAACCATAATTTACAAATCCATTGCAAGGAACTTAAATAACTTGCTCACAAAAAAGAAAGAAAGAATAAAGATTCACAAGGAGAAGAAATAGCCAGCTATCTGTAATCATACATATGTGTGATTCCAGATGTTCAAGCTGGTTTTAGAAGAGGCAGAGGAACCAGAGATCAAATTGCCAACATCCACAGGATCATCAAAAAAGTAAGAGAGTTCCACAGAAACATCTATTTCTGCTTTATTCAGTATGCCAAAGTCTTTGACTGTGTGGATCACAATAAACTGTGGAAAATTCTTAGAGTTGCAAATACCAGACCACCTGACCTGCCTGTGGAGAAATATGTATGCAGGTCAGGAAGTAACAGATAGAACTGGACATGGAACAACAGACTGGTTCCAAATAGGAAAAGGAGTACGTCAAGGCTGTATATTGTTACCCTGCTTATTTACCTTATATGCAGAGTACATCATGAGAAATGCTGGCCTGGAGGAAGCACAAGCTGGAATTAAGACTGCTGGGAGAAATATCAATAACTTTAGATATGCAGATGACACCACCCTTATGGCAGAAAGTGAATAAGAACTAAAGAGCCTCTGATGAAAGTGAAAGAGGAGAGTGAAAAAGTTGGCTTAAAGCTCAACATTCAGAAAACTAATATCATGGCATTTGGTCCCATCACTTTATGGCAAATAGATGGGGAAACAGTGGAAACAGTGGCTGACTTTATTATTTTGGGCTCCAAAATCACTGCAGATGGTGATTGCAGCCATGCAATTAAAAGACACTTACTCCTTGGAAGGAAAGTTATGACCAACCTAGACAGCATATTAAAAGCAGAGATATTACTTTGCCAACGAAAGTCCATCTTGTCAAGGCTATGGTTTTTCCAGTGGTCATGTATGGATGTAAGAGTTGGACTATAAGGAAAGCTGAGCACCAAAGAGTTGATGCTTTTGAACTGTGGTGTTGGAGAAGACTCTTGAGAGTCCCCTGGATTGCAAGGAGGTCCAACCAGTCCATCCTAAAGGAGATCAGTCCTGGGTGTTCATTGGAAGGACTGATGCTGAAGCTGAAACTCCAATACTTTGGCCACCTGATACGGAGAGCTGACTCATTGGAAAAAAACCCTGATTCTGGGAAAGATTGAAGGCAGGATGAGAAGGAGGTTGACAGAGGATGAAATGGTTGGATGGCATCACCGACTCAATGGACCTGAGTTAGAGTAAACTCTGGGAGTTGGTGATGGACAGGGAGGCCTGGCCTGGTCCATGGGATTGCAGAGTCAGACACGACTGAGCAACTGAACTGAACTGAAGCAAAATTTTACTTTCTTATTGACAGAAAGACTCATAGATAAGCATACTAATAAGTAACAGAAGCTCCCCAGCACACTATCAAGGTAATTTTGCACATTTCTAGGTGTGAATAAAGGCATTGGGAACATGAAGTAGTTGTGACTATAACATGCCCCAAATGAGACCAGCTTTCTTTCAGCTCCTTTACTTGAAACTAGAAGTGAAAAATATTTATCAGCTGAGGTCAGGGCTCAGGAAATGAGTAGCAAATGTAAAACACAAGCAGCCTAGAATTGTTCTACATCAAATGCTGTGGATGAATATTTGTACATCAAACCCAAGAGTCTACTTTATTTTAACTTTTCAGAATAACTGAATGGCACAGCAAGACACTTATCTATTCAAACGTCATGAGAGAGACAGAAAAACAATGAACTTCTACAAAAATTTCCCAGCCTTCTTTGAAAGAGCCACAAATGGAAATTTGCTGTAAAGACTAAAACAGCTTATTACAACACTAACAAGGAGACATGATTCAGGATTCAGTGTGTAAAATTTTTTTCTTTCTTCATTAACACAAATTTGGCAAAGCTTGGTATTATGTTCAGCCATTCAGAAAGGAAGAAAGGCTTTTGGGGTGTCTTATGGATTTCTGAAGTGCATAATACTTTTATAACTTAAAGTTTGTGTTGTTTCAATATATGCATAGTAGAAATAAAAAACTTTATAAATAATAATATAGTGAATAAAATATTATTATTTGTTGCTCTTGATAATATGCTTCAAAAACTTTAATACTTCCTAGAATATAGTGGGAACTTTCAAAACATTTGTTTCTTTCCACATATTGTATTTTTTATTTGTGCCCAAATGTACTATGCTCTAGGTAATTCAAGTGGAGATGGAATTTATTAAAAAGGTATTAAATGCCTCTCAGAATGATTGGGAAGAAGGGTAAGGTGATTCAGGAAATAAGTGGTACACACATGTTTCATATTTCCACTTTTATGGTGAATCTGCCTTTTACCAAGCCTTTATTTAAAAACCTTGATTGACTGAGATAGTCACTTAGTCGTGTCCGACTCTTTGCGACCCCGTGGACTGTAGCCCACCAAGCTCCTCCGTCCATGAGATTCTCCAGGCAAGAATACTGGAGTGGGTTGCTATTTCCTTCTCCAGGGGATCTTCCCAACCCAGGGATCAAACCCAGGTCTCCCACATTGTGGGCAGACACTTTAATCTCTGAGCCACCAGGGAAGACCTTGGTGGTCCTCAAATACAGGAACAGAGAAAATACGTTTTGTTTGGACAACAAATAGATAGGGAAATAGGTGATGATGAAAATGTATCTAGCAATAACAAGACCTAACATCGATATGTTAGTTGCTCATTTGTGTCCAACTCTCTATGACTCGTGGACTGGGGCCCACAAGGATTCTCTGTCCAAGCAATTCTCTAGGCAAGAATACTGGAGTAGGTTGCCGTTTTCAATTCCAGGGGATTTTTACAACCCAGGGATTGAATCTGGGTCTCCTGCATTGCATGCAGATTCTTTACCATTTGAGCCACCAGGGAAGTCCTAATATCAATATATATCCAGTAATATACTAAAGGGTATGGTCATGTGGTTTATATAATTTGACAAGATAAAAATCAACTTTGTTAATAGAAATGGACAATCTGGAGTATTCAAATGAAAACATTTTGTTTTTCAAAATGGTAAGCCCTTTATCTACTGCACTGAACATTCAGTACTTCAGATTAATGTCTATTGTTAAGTTCATTCTCTTTCTAGGAAAGGGAAGAATTCTAAAAGGAAGTCATCAATATCAGAAGAAGAAAGCTATTCTCCACCTGATAAAAAGGGAGGCCTATTTACAAGATCAATGACTATATTTTTGAAATACATTGGGATTGTCTTACTTTTATAGAAATGTTGTATCCAACATCCCACTTCATTTCAACTTCCCTAGAGCTCAGTTAAAGTTTTGGGAACTTAATATCACAAATCTTCATTTATCTTTTATAGTCAACCTAAAAAAGAATTCCATCCAAGCATATATCTAGAGAAAAACATGGTCTGAAAGGATATGTGCACCCCAATGTCCACTGAAGCACTGTTTAAAATAGTCAAGATATGGAAGCAACCTAAATATCCATCAACAGAGGAATGGATAAAGATGTGGTACATACAGTGGAATATTCAGTTCAGTTCAGTTCAGTCACTCAGTCGTGTTCAACTCTTTGCTACGCCATGAATCTCATAACGCCAGGGCTCCCTGTCCATCACCAACTCCAGGAGTTTACCCAAACTCATGTCCATTGAGTCGGTGATGCCATTCAGCCATCTCATCCTCTATCATCCCCTTCTCCTCCTGCCCCCAATCCCTCCCAGCACCAGGGTCTTTACCAATGAGTCAACTCTTCGCATGAGGTGGCCAGAGTATTGGAGTTTCAGCTTTAGCTCAGTCCTTCCAATGAACACCCAGGACTGATCTCCTTTAGAATGGACTGGTTGGATCTCCTTGCAGTCCAAGGGACTCTCAAGAGTCTTCTCCAACACCACAGTTCAAAAGCATCAGTTCTTTGGTGCTCAGCCTTCTTCACAGTCCAATTCTCACATCCGTATGTGACCACTAGGAAAAACATAGCCTGGACTGCACAGACCTTTGTTGGCAAAGTAATGTCTCTGTTTTTCAATATGCTGTCTAGGTTGGTCATAACATTTCTTCCAAGGAGTAAGCGTCTTTTAATTTCATGGCTGCAATCACCATCTGCAGTGATTTTGGAGCCCTCAAAAATAAAGTCTAATAGTGACTGTTTCCACTGTTTCCCCATCTATTTCTCAAGAAGTGATGGGACCAGATGCCATGATCTTCATTTTCTGAATGTTGAGCTTTAAGCCAACTTTTTAACTCTCCTCTTTCACTTTCATCAAGAGGCTTTTTAGTTCATCTTCACTTTCTGCCATAAGGGTGGTGTCATCTGCTTATCTGAGGTTATTGATATTTCTCCCGGCAATCTTGATTCCAGCTTGTGCTTCATACAGCCCAGTGTTTCTCATGATGTACTCTGCATAGAAGTTAAATAAGCAGGGTGACAATATACAGCCTTGACATACTCCTTTTCCTATTTGGAACCAGTCTGTTGTTCCATGTCCAGTTCTAACTGTTGCTTCCTGACCTGCATATAGGTTTCTCAAGAGGCAGGTCAGGTGCTCTGGTATTCCCGTCACTTTCAAAATTTTCCACTGTTTATTGTGATGCACACAGTCAAAGGCTTTGGCATAGTCACTAAAGCAGAAATAGATGTTTTTCTGGAACTCTCTTGCTTTTCCCATGACCCAGCAGATGTTGGAAATTTGATCTCTGGTTCCTCTGCCTTTTCTAAAACAAGCTTGAACACCTGGAAGTTCACGGTTTACGTATTGCTGAAAACTGGCTTGGAGAATTTTGAGCATTACTTTACTGGCGTGTGAGATGAGTGCAATTGTGCAGTAGTTTGAGCATTCTTTGGCATTTCCTTTCTTTGGGATTGGAATGAAAACTGACCTTTTCCAGTCCTATTACTCAGCCATTAAAAAATGAAATAATGCAATTTGCAACAACATGGATGAATCTAGATATTGTCATAGTGAGTGAAATAATTCAGAAGAGAAGGTGAGATGTCATATGGCATCTCCTATATATTGAATTAAAAAAAAATAATAATACAGAATAGCTCATTTACAAACGAAACAGACTCTCAAACTAAGAGAATGAACTTGTGGTTGCCAGGGGGAAAAATAGGGAGAAGGGATAGTTAGGGAATTTTGGATGGGCATGTACACACTGGTGTATTTAAAATGGATAAACAATAATGTTCAACTGTATAGCACAGAGAGCACTGCTCAGTAACGTGGCAGCCTGGATAGGAGCGGAATGGATATAGGCATATGCATGACTGAGCACCTTTGGCGTCCACCCGAAACTACTACAACATTGTTAATCGGCTATACTTCAGTGTAAAATAAAAGTTTTTTTTTTTTTAATCCAGTTTTTTTTGAGAAATAGTTGCTATTACACATCCCTGTATAAGTTCAGCAGGAATAGCATGTTAGCTTGATTTACTTCTATGGTAAAATTACTTCTAAAATAAGCTAGTTTAACATCCATCTTCTCAAATGGATATAATTAAAAGAAAAGAAAAAAAGAAAAAAAAATTCTCCTGGTGGTATGAACTCTCAGGATTTAGTCTCTTAACACCTTTCCTAAATAACACACATTAGTGTTAATTATGGTCAGCATGGTGTGCATTACAGCTTCAGTGCTTATGTATCTTATAAGTGGAGGCTTGTACCTTTTGACCACCTTCATCTAGTTTCTCTCCCCTCACCCTCGGCCTTCCATAACCCCGTTCTACACCTTTTTCTATGAGTATGTTTTTCTGTTGCTTTTGAGTCCACGTTTAAGTGAGATCGTACAAGTTACAGACACGAATTGTATTCATGCAGAACACAGAAGTTTTTCCACTTAAATTCTATCCTTTAAACCATTTTCTCAACGACTGGGCCACAGTAATGAGACCCTGGAGCAGATGCACCTGCTTTCATTTTGCGTCTGCTTTATACAGCACAGCACTGGACACAAAATATATGCCTAAAATTACTTATTTGAGTAATTGAATGAATGAAGCAGGCAGTCTCTGACCACCTCAAAAGCTACA
The DNA here is from genome assembly GCF_014754425.2 of Oryx dammah. NCBI lineage: Eukaryota > Metazoa > Chordata > Mammalia > Artiodactyla > Bovidae > Oryx > Oryx dammah. Next base: position 34,824,347 of record NW_024070193.1, read on the forward strand.
CAATACCAAGTTTCAAGCTTAACTCAGAAAAATTTCAGTGATATAATCATTATTTTAGGACTTCCCTGGTGGTCTGGTGGCTATGGATCTGCTTTCCAATGCTGGGGATATCAGTTCAATCCGTGGTCAGGAAACTAAGATCCCACACGCCACAGGGCACTTAAGTCTGTTTGCCACAACCAACTCTGTGTGCCACAACTACTGAGCCTGTGCTCTCTGGAGCCTGACCGTCACTACTAGCTAGAAGCCTGCATGCCCTAAGAAAGGGTCTGCATATGGCAATTAACACCCGATGCAGCCAAATAAATAAATATTTTTAAAAAATGAAATAGTGACTATTTTTCCATCAATAATTTTATGACATAATATTGCAGGAATAATAAAGGGTTACGGACATTTTCAACTAAAGTAAAATGAGATTTAACGAAGATCATGGCATCCGGTCCCATCACTTCATGGGAAATAGATGGGGAAACAGTGGAAACAGTGTCAGACTTTATTTTGGGGGGCTCCAAAATCACTGCCGATGGTGACTGCAGCCAGGAAATTAAAAGATGCTTACTCCTTGAAAGAAAAGTTATGACCAACCTAGATAGTATATTCAAAAGCAGAGACATTACTTTGCCAACTAAGGCCTGTCTAGTCAAGGCTATGGTTTTTCCTGTGGTCATGTATGGATGTGAGAGTTGGACTGTGAAGAAGGCTGAGCGCCGAAGAATTGATGCTTTTAAACTGTGGTGTTGGAGAAGACTCTTGAGAGTCCCTTGGACTGCAAGGAGATCCAACCAGTCCATTCTGAAGGAGATCAGCCCTGGGATTTCTTTGGAAGGAATGATGCTAAAGCTGAAACTCCAGTACTTTGGCCAGCTCATGCGAAGAGTTGACTCATTGGAAAAGACTCTGATGCTGGGAGGGATTGGGGGCAGGAGGAGAAGGGGCCGACAGAGGATGAGATGGCTGGATGGCATCACTGACTCGATGGACGTTAAGTCTGGGTGTACTCCTGGAGTTAGTAATGGACAGGGAGGCCTGGTGTGCTGCGATTCATGGGGTCGCAAAGAGTCGGACACGACTGAGTGACTGAACTGACTAAACTGAATAATTTGTATATTTTCTAATTACATTTTATGTGTATTAAATCTTCACAAGTCGATATGGTGAATATTATACTTAACTTCATAAGTAAAGATACAGAATAAGGTATTTACCCAAGGTCAGAGAGTTGTAAGCAGTACACATTTTACGTGTTTTAAGATATATGTTCTATATGATATTGATATATGTGTTATGAACACCCATATTAATATAAGTATTAACATATTAAGTAGTTTATGTATGTATGTATGTATCTATATATCATAGAAAAAGCATTTAGGAAGCTCAAGTTAGTGGATATCAATTTTAAAAATGCATAAATGCATATATATCCCACTTGGTTAATGTCAACAGATCCTCAGGTTATTCATAGTGCCATTTTGTATTTCACAGTGTTTAACATATCTCAGTTTCTTGCTTCAAACAACTGATGAGTAATACACTAGCTACTTTATCTATATAGCATCTGGTATTTTAAATGTTTTTCTACTAAAGAAAATATTCTCCAGAAAGGATAGCTCTGCTAAAACAAAAACTGATGGACAGAGTCTTGCTTTCTATTTAAAGATCTGCTTTAATTTAGACTTGTTCTCAGTCCCTGGAGAAGCACAAGTTCTTTTTCTCCCCCATTTCTTCAAAGCATATGCACTTGCTTCAGCTCTGTCCATCTTTAAAATTACTGTTGCTTTCCCAACTGCCTCTTTTGTAGAAAGATGTCATTTTTGCTGTCAATACCACTATAATGCTTTCACACAGACAGTAAAAGGAAAAAAAAAGTGAACAGTGATTTTCTGGAGTCTTGCTTTCTTTGGCTCTTTTTCTCCTAGCCTTGTGTCTACCTGACCATATATGTGATGTGAAACCATGTGACAGTTTTATGAGCCTTTTGCATTTGAGTTGGGTGGGTCATAATTCATTAAGAATGTGTGTGCATGAAAAGATACTCAATATTGCTTATAATTAGAGAAATGCAAATCAAAACTACAGTGAGATATCACTTCACAAAAGTCAGTATGACTATCACTAAACAGTCTACAAATAACAGTTGCTAAAGAGATGGTGGAGAAAAGGGAATCCTGTTATACTTTTGGTAAGAATGTATTTGCTGCAGCCACTACAGAAAACAGTATGGGAGGCTCCTCAAAAATCTAAAATAATAGAACTGCCATTTGATCCAGGAATCCCACTCCTAGTCATATATCTAGAAAAATTATAATTAAAAAAAAATATATATAAGCACCCCCTATGTTTGCAGCAGCACTATCCACAATAGCCAAGATATGGAAACTGCCTAAATGTTCATAAACAGATGAGTGGATAAAGAAAATATGGTACATATACAGTGAAATATGACTGAGCCATAAAAAAGAACAAAATAATGCCATTTTCAGCAACATGGATGGACCTAGAAATTATCACACTAAATGAGATAAGTCAGAAGGAGAAAGATGAACACCATATGATATTACTTATCTGTTCAGTTCAGTTCAGTTGCTCAGCTGTATCTGACTCTTTGCGACCCCATGGACTGAAGCACGCCAAGCCTCCCTGTCCATCACGAACACCCAGAGTTTACTCAAACTCATGTCCATTGAGTCAGTGATGCCATCCAACCATCTTATCCTCTGTCATCCCCTTCTCCTCCCACCTTCAATCTTTCCCAGCATCAGGGTCTTTTCCAATGAGTCAGTTCTTCAAATCATGTGGCCAAAGTATTAGAGTTTCAGCTTCAGCATAAATCCTTCCAATGAATATTCAGCATTGATTTACTTTAGGATGGTCTGGTTGTATCTCATTGTTGTCCAAGGGACTCTCTCAGGAGTCTTCTCCAACACCACAGTTTAAAAGCATCAATTCTTTGGCGCTCAGCTTTCTTTATAGTCCAACCCTCACATCCATACATGACTACCGGAAAAATCAAAGCTTTGACTAGACAGACATTACTTATACATGGAGACTAAAATATGACACAAATATACTTATCTATGAAACAGAAACAGATTCACAGGCTTAGAGAACAGACTTGTGTTCTCTTAGGAGAAGGAAATGGCAACCCACTCCAGTGTTCTTGCCTGGAGAATCCCAGGGACGGGGGAGCCTGGTGGGCTGCTGTCTATGGGGTCGCACAGAGTCGGACACGACTGAAGCGACTTAGCAGCAGCAGCAGCAGGAAAAAGAAAGAGATAAAAAAAGTAAATAAATAATGTGAGATACAAAACACCAATAAAGGAGGTTCCTCAGAAAGAAGAATTATATGAGAAAACAAACACAAACAAGACTATCAAAGAAACTATCAAACAAATAATGAAAGAAAATTTCCTAGAACTGAAAATAGGCACTAAAATTTAGATCAAAATGACTTGTAAATGCCCCAGAAACAAATGTAAAAAATTAATCATACTCTACTTGTATTCTTGTGAAGTCTTAGAACTGCAAATTTTGGGAGAAAATTATTTTAACCTAGCAGTCTATACTGCTGCTGCTGCTGCTAAGTCGCTTTAGTCATGTCCAACTCTGTGCAACCACATAGACATACTTGTCAAATTTAAAATCAAATGTGAAACTTAATAAAAAAAATACATGAAATGACCTTGGTGTCTTTCTTCTGACAAAGCCTTCTTTAAAAGTCACGTCAGGGTAAGCAATCAAGACCAAATAATCCAAGAAAAATGAACACACGAGGTCTTAAAACAGTAGGTCCAGCCAAGAAAGTTATTAGTAGAGGTTTCAGACAACCTGGATTGTATAACCATTTCAGATTAAAAATAGGAGGAAGTCTTAGTTAAGGAGGCATCCAGAAAGGTGAGGCCACAGAATGGGGAGTAGTATTAAAAATTTAGAAAAGCATGAATGTACAAAGGAAAATGATGAATAAAGAGAGAGAGAAGAAAAACAGTTATACACTAAGAAAAACAGTGTTGTATATGACAGTTTTAGTCCAATTGTTAAACAAGCTAACCAATACAATGGTTTTAGTCAATTAAAAATAATATATTCGAACTTGATGCTAAGAAAATTCTCCTGTACATGACAGAGTGAAGATATTGAATCAGAGAACAACTAAGCATTCTTCTTATTTTGTTGACGAACCAGAAAACATTTATGCAATCATAAAATGTGAAACTACTTTTTAGCATCAACCTAAGGACAACATGCATTGGAGAAGGAAATGGCAACCCACTCCAGAGTTCTTGCCTGGAGAATCCCAGGGATGGGGGAGCCTGGTGGGCTGCTGTCTATGGGGTTGCACAGAGTAGGACACGACTGAAGCGACTTAGCAGCAGCAGCAGCAGCAGGACAACACAATAAACTTTTTGAACTTTCAATATAAAACTTTAATATTAAAACATCAACAGTGTACAAATTAAAGCACAGCTTATAGAAAGGAGTACATTAACATGGGAGAGAAAGTAGGGGAAAAAGTGGAAGAGAGAGTAAAGGAAATAAATTTTTTTTTCTTAAAACATCAAGAGAACCTGCTAAATAAAATGGAACCAAAATTGTGTCTTAAGTATATTATTTAATATTGACAGTGTAATCAATGGAAGAATTATAATGGAGTTGGAAAGAAAAATTAAGGAATAATAGTATAAGAAAACTAATTTTTTTTTTTAGTATTTAGGAGTCAAGAGCTATTTTCTACAATTAATAGATTGAGCAATAGTTGTATAATTGCATTATTGAAAAGTTGAGTTTTCCTTAAAAAGTGAAACTAGGGTTGAAGAGGAATCAGAGTATAGACAAGGTTTCCTATAGCAAGTTTTTCTATACAAATTCATTAGTTATCTGAGATATGTATTACTCCAATAAATACTCAAAGAGAAAAATGCATAAGAATCATATTGATCTTTACTGCTCTATGTGAGATTACTGGTGATTTTATTTTCTTGATTTTACTTTTTGCATTTAAAACATCTGCTCTAAAGTATATAATTTCTTTGGCAATAGACCAAAACTCAGAAGTTCATAAGTAATTAAAATAATATGTGCCATTTATTGAATGTTTACAATGTGGCCTATGTACTCTGCTAAAATTTTATATGCATTTATTCTGAAAATGGCTTGATATCATTTCCTTTCACACGTGAAGTAACCAAGGATAATTATAATTTACTAACACAGGTTTACAAAAGAATATGTCAGGCTTCAAACTGAGTTTTGGCCTCCTGAAAATAAGTTATTTTTACCACCCCACATTCATCCCCAAAGCTTATGGTTTGTAGGGGGATGTGGCTTATGATATAGAAATAAATAAAGGGATCCGAAAGATATAATGCAATTACCTTAAACAGAGACTGATTTAAGACTCCTTATTGCCAAATTCAGACTCAAATTGAAGAAAGTAGGGAAAACTGGTAGACCAGTCAGGTATGACCTAAATCAAATCCCTTATGATTATACAGTGGAAGTGAGACATAGATTTAAGGGCCTAGATCTGATAGATAGAGTGCCTGATGAACTATGGAATGAGGTTCATGACACTGTACAGTAGACAGGGATCAAGACCATCCCCATGGAAAAGAAATGCAAAAAAGCAAAATGGCTGTCTGGGAAGGCCTTACAAATAGCTGTGGAAAGAAGAGAGGCGAAAAGCAAAGGAGAAAAGGAAAGATATAAGCATCTGAATGCAGAGTTCCAAAGAATAGCAAGAAGAGATAAGAAAGCCTTCTTCAGCGATCAATGCAAAGAAATAGAGGAAAAGAACAGAATGGGAAAGACTAGTCAAGAAAATTAGAGATACCAAGGGAACATTTCATGAAAAGATGGGCTCGATAAAGGAAAGAAATGGTATGGACCTAACAGAAGCAGAAGATATTAAGAAGAGGTGGCAAGAATACATGGAAGAACTGTACAAAAAAGATCTTCATGACCCAGATAATCATGATGGTGTGATCACTAATTTAGAGCCAGATATCCTGGAATGTGAAGTCAAGTGGGCCTTAGAAATCATCACTATGAACAAAGCTAGTGGAGGTGATGGAATTCCAGTTGAGCTATTTCAAATCCTGAAAGATGATGCTGTGAAAGTGCTGCACTCAATATGCCAGCACATTTGGAAAACTCAGCAGTGGCCACAGGACTGGAAAAGGTCAGTTTTCATTCCAATCCCAAAGAAAGGCAATGCCAAAGAATGCTCAAACTACCGCACAATTGCACTCATCTCACACGCTAGTAAAGCAATGCTCAAAATTCTCCAAGCCAGGCTTCAGCAATACATGAACCGTGAACTTCCTGATGTTCAAGGTGGTTTTAGAAAAGGTAGAGGAACCAGAGATCAAATTGCCAACATCCACTGGATCATGTAAAAAGCAAGAGAGTTCCAGAAAAACATCTATTTCTGCTTTATTGACTATGCCAAAGCCTTTTACTGTGTGGATCACAATAAACTGTGGAAAATTCTGAAAGTGATGGGAATACCAGACAACCTGACCTGCCTCTTGAGAAATCTGTATGCAGGTCAGGCAGCAACAGTTAGAACTGGACATGGAACAACAGACTGGTTCCAAATAGGAAAAGGAGTACCTGAAGGCTGTATATTGTCACCCGCTTATTGAAATTCTATGCAGAGTACATCATGAGAAACACTGGTCTGGAAGAAACACAAGCTGGAATCAAGATTGCCAGGAGAAATGTCAGTAACCTCAGATATGCAGATGACACTGCCCTTATGGCAGAAAGTGAAGAGGAACTAAAAAGCCTCTTGATGAAAGTGAAAGAGGAAAGTGAAAAAGTTAGCTTAAAGCTCAACATTCAGAAAACGAAGATCATGGCATCTGGTCCCATCACTTCATGGGAAAGGGGAAACAGTGGAAACAGTGTCAGACTTTATTTTTTGGGGCTCCAAAATCACTGCAGATGGTGATTGCAGCCATGAAATTAAGAGACGTTTACTCCTTGGAAGAAAAGTTATGACCAACCTAGATAGTATATTCAAAAGCAGAGACATTACTTTGCCAACCAAAGTCCATCTATTTAATCAAGGCTATGGTTTTTCCTGTGGTTGTGTATGGATGTGAGAGTTGGACTGTGAAGAAGGCTGAGCACTGAAGTATTGATGCTTTTGAACTGTGGTGTTGGAGAAGACTCTTGAGAGTCCCTTGGACTGCAAGGAGATCCCACCGGTCCATTCTGAAGGAGATCAGCCCTGGGATTTCTTTGGAAGGAATGAGTCTAAAGCTGAAACTCCAGTACTTTGGCCAGCTCATGCGAAGAGTTGACTCATTGGAAAAGACTCTGATGCTGGGAGGGATTAGGGGCAGGAGGAGAAGGGGACGACAGAGGATGAGATGGCTGGATGGCATCACGGACTCGATGGACGTGAGTCTGAGTGAACTCCGGGAGTTGGTGATGGTCAGGGAGGCCTGGCGTGCTGTGATTCATGGGGTCGCAAAGAGTCGGACACGACTGAGCGACTCAACTGAACTGAACTGAACACACATTAAGAAGATGACAAAAAGTTTTGCCACAATTCATGCAGATTTACAAGTAATTTTAAATAATCTAGTTCCATTGATCCAAATGTTTTCTTTACATGTAGATCAAGAGGTGGATATTCTAAACAGTCACGGCTCCACTTTATAGTCCTGTACTGTATTGACCTTACCCTTGTTAAGTGTTTGGATTTGCAACCAGGTCCTTGGCTTCAAATTCCTTTCTTCACCATTTATTAGCTTTGAAAGTGAAAGTGAAGTCTCTCAGTCATGTCAGACTCTTTGCGACTCCATGGACTATATAGCCTGCCAGGCTCCTCCATCCATCGGATTTTCCAGGCAAGAATACTGGAACGGGTTGCTGTTTCCTTCTCCAGGGAATCTTCCCCACCCAAGGATGGAACATAAATCTCCCGCACTGCAGGCAGACTCCTCCCAGTCTGAGCCACCAGGGTAGCCCTATTTTTAGCTTTATGGTATTGCTATATTCTCCTTTTTGTGCTTTCATTTCTCAATCATAATATATATAAAAAAATTAAAGCATTGCAACTAACCATGTCAATCATCATCCAAACATCCTTCCCTCCCTTTCTTCTAGGCAACAGAACCCCAATTAGAGGTCTAGAAATATGCCCAGTTAAATAGTTCCCTTTTTCTGCCTCCCTTCAAGCTAATAGTCCTAGCCAAGAACATGTAAGTGGAAGTCAACTGTGGGTTGTGAGGAAAGTGAGTCCTTTCTTCATGAAGGAAAAAAAAACAAAAACAAAAACAAAAAAACTCTGGCTTTTAGACTGTTCTACCTTTCTCTGCTTTATTTGCATCAAATAAGCACACAATGCAAACAGTAGGTCTGCAATCTTGTGAATATGTGAGGAAAGGTTCTAATTTTTGTACCAACAAGACATCAGCTACTAACATGGACTTCTTGTAAAGGGAGAAAAATTAATGGGTCTAGGCAAGTGTATTGTGGTTTTCTGCCACTTGTAACTAAATGAATTCCCAACTGATATTAATGTCTTTCTCATAGGATTGTCATAAAGATTCAACGAAGTAATGAATATGAAGATTTAATATTAGAGTCCAGCATAAAGTAAGCAATAATTATTGGCTACACTAGGGGAGGAAATGTTGAAGGAGCATTGAATTTTTCAGCTTAAAATCCAATATTTTCATTGCTAAGGAGAGGAAGGCCCAAAGCATTAAATTACTTGCTCAAGATAACTCCTATGATATTTTTTCTCTTCACAATTTACTCTTGTGAAATGTCATATTAATTAAGGGTTTGGTCCATAAGGTTCTGGGCAATGCCCTCTTAAAGCTTTCATCCAGTGACACGGATTTCAAGAATAGCACTAATAGTCAACCCATTCAAGGTTTAATTGCATCAAATTACAAAAAAGCTTTGATACAGAAGTCTAGCCTGTGCCTTAACAGAGAGGAAATAGGTAGGCTAGTTAACAACCAAATCCCTTTTTAGAAACGTAATTTCCAAATTTGGAAACATAATTATCAGTTATGTTTATTGTTCGATCACAGTGTAGTTTATAGACTCAGACAAATGGCTGATGTACCATAGACAGGGCAGAAACAACGGCTATTCCAATTATCCAACTAACAAATTTACCTGAACACTGATGCTAGCATACATCAACTGCAGCTTTTTTTTAGTTTTTCTGAATACCTCTGCTTGACTCTGAGACTAGCAGAGGATGTGAAGAATGTTGGCTTGACCTGGCTTAAATCACATATTCACTTCTTGATTAAGAGAAGTACATTGCCTTGACTGACAGATCCACCATATTGATTTAGAATGGGAGAGAGGTGATTCCCCAAAGTGAAATTACTATGCTGTCTCCAAAAGAAGGCAGCATTTGGAATTGCAAAACAAGTCATTTGTCGGCTTACTTAAACCAGGGCTCTAGCAAAACTATAGAATAAACATGAGACTTTGAAACTCAGATAACACCCCAGTTGTGGATGGGTTGTGGGGTTCAAAGGGAACACTACCAGGATCCTAGCCAAGTCTCAGAGTTGCCTTAGCCAATCCCTATGTGCCAGCATATGATATTTTGCAATAGAAAAGAGAAAACAGTAAACTTGCCTTCTTACTCTTTTCAGTATCTTACCAGTTCTCTTTTATATTCTAAGATGTTCTTACCTGGAGTATATAAAAAGTGTTGTTTTTCTCCTTGCTTATTCAGACTTGGTATTTAAAAAAAAACAAACAGTTTATGAAATAAAGTAGTTGCTCAATGTTAGGCAGTAGGGCCAGGCATCCAATTAGCACACCTTTCTTGCTAGCAGGACTATCAGAATGATTAAGGAGTGTTCCCTCTAGCAGAGAAGAGGTCTGCTCTGCTGGGAATTACTTTGACAAACTAGCCTTCCGCTGACACTCATAATTTTTGTTTTCTTTTAGCCTTTGATTTTTAAGGAACTTTGCATTCACTGTTCTGTATATCCCCTTTTGCCATTGTTGTTGCAATTGATAATGTTTTGATTCCTCCTCTATATTTTAATTCTTTATCCTAAGCACCATACATACACATTATTCTATTTGCCAATGCTGTTTGGACAACACACTAATGTGTAACACATTTCATTTTAGTGGAGCATTGCTAAAAGGGAAAACTTTCAGAATAGATCATTATTAGAAATAAAGCACTATCTATATGGATAGATGTTACAAGACCCTACTAATCTAACATCCAAACTCCTTCTCATTTTTCGTTTCAGAGTGGCCTTCTTCCAGATTCAAGATGCTTTTGATTTCAACTAGCTGCATTAATACATACAAGACTTATTTGGCAGCCTCTCCTAGGGTTATTGGAAACAATTTGCCCATAGGCATGGAGAGCCAGAGTAGTGCTTGGGAGTTAACATCCCCTTGCTATTCTGAGGCCCTTAGCCAGGGGCTAATAGTTGTGCCAGTGTGAATTCCCAGTGTCCTGCAAGATCAGTTCTTCAAAGGATTTGACCTGAAACAACACCCTTGCTGGCTTCTTCTTCATCCATGTCATGTGCAAAGTTCCTCAGGCAAGAAGTGGCTGTTTTGCCTACGAATCTGAGACAACAGTGGTAGAGAGAGCTTGAACCAGAGGAAAAGTGGTATAAGATGAAACTGGGGAGAGAGTTAAGGGTTATGTCATGAAGACCTATAAGGAGTCTGGATATTGTTCACAATACAATGGTTCACACCTCCTACCTCTTTGCAACTCAGAAAAGGTGGTAGGAACTGCCATCTTTCAGTAATTTGCTAAGATGACCAACACAGAGGGAAAGAGCAGGCACACCCACTACGTGTTCTCTAGGCCTTGCAGAAAATGTGGAGTTGTTCCTTTGGGGACATACATGTGAATCTACAAGACAGGTAGCATTGTAGATATCGGTAAGTGAAGTCGCTCTGTCGTGTCCAACTCTTTGCGACCCCCCCTGCAGTGAAAGCTCAGTCTTAACCACTGGACTTCAGGGAAGTCCTCTAAGAATTAGATTTTTAATTCACATGCTTTCTTTCTGTGAAGGCTAGCTTTCATGCTTACTAAAAATGTGCTTAACTAATCACAAAATAGAATATAGCTATTAGATAGGAAAATTCTTTAGAAGCTGTTTTAATATCTGTAATACAAGAGAAAACAAACTAACAATACGAGAGCAACTGTTTCATCAGTTTACATGGATTTTACATATCTGATTTTGCACACAAGATTATTATTCACAGGGTCAGAATTTACTTCACCTTATTACTTATTAGCAATAATGATACATACAGTTTTATACTTTTGTGTTAAAATATCAATTATGACTTAAGTGTGAGTGCCATGTCCTGCAATTTCTCAGAAGTGATTGATGAAAACCATGTATACTTCTTCTGTTTATTTGAAGATATTTAGCACCAGAAAAAGATTAAAAGAAAAGAAATACTCTCCATATATATGTGTGCATTTTTATGAGAAAAAGCAGTTCTGTCACTGTGCTATTTGTAGCTACTTCTAAATTTAGTTTTATGACGTTTTAAAAATTTTTTGCAGTCCCACCTAAGATAACAGCTGTGAGGCCTGAAATAAATAAAATCCAAAAGGATGGAAAATAAAATTGAGGAGTTGAAAATGAGTATAACCTGAAATGAATAAATATTTATCTTTCCAATGTCTTTTGTTCATAATAAGAAATCAACTTTATTTTCCAAAACCCACATGGCATCATACAGAGAAGTTACTAAACTACTGTGATAGGATCTCCAACTTCAAGTAGTTTTCCAGAGAAGGTTTTGAGAGACCTACCATGCATTGAGCTACTGCAGATTAAGTGGTTTAACGGCATCATTTTATTCACCCCTAATAAAAACTATATATATTAGATAATATTATCTTAATTGTACAGATGAGGCACCAAGTATTGAAGCGTTTAATGACTTCCCAGAATAACATAACTCTTAATCAGCAATAATAGACAAAGCCTGAATCCAACTCCGCAAACCACAAAGCTACACTCCCTTGTCTATCACTAAACTCATAACTGTGATATTTGTGAAGAAATCAGGTCTATTTACAAAAGCACTCTGTTGAATAATCATATAACTGAAACAGAATTCCTAAACATCTAATCTCAAGTATTCTTCTGATTTTGCAGTGACTGAAGCAAAGAATTCTAGATCCACAAAAATAGGAGCATTTTTCAGAATTTACCTTGATTTACTTTAGGAAAGAAATCACAAACTGTTAACAAGTAATAGGCTGATTCACTAATAATTTATAGTGACTATCAATGATTTTTTTATAAGTAGAAGAATTCACAATAAAACTACTATTCCAAAATATTATACTTGTAAGAGAGTGACTTCAACCATGACTTTCCTACATGATATAGTTTGCCAAGGATATGCATAGCAATTCTGAGTCAATACGGATTTGGCAGATCAATACACTAAGATTTATATAAGATTTCTGTCAACTGGCTTTGCATCAGATCATCACATATGAATGTGAAAGTGAAAGTGAAGTCGCTCAGTTGTGTCCGGCTCTTTGCAGCCCCATGGATTGTAGCCTGCCAGGTTCCTCCATCCATGGAATCTTCCAGGCTCCTCCATCCATGGAATCTTCCTGGCAAGGATCCTGGAGTAGGTTGCCATTTCCTTCTCCAGGGGGATGTTCCTAACCCAGGGATGGAGCCTGGGTCTCCAGCAGTGCAGGCAGACGCTTTACCGTCTGAGCCATCAGGGAAGCCCTTACTTTTTGTCAACTGACTTTAAATCAAATTATCACATATATAGTGAGTTAAAACTAAAAAAAAAAAATAGGATTGCATGTTATTAACTTACTAAGAAAAGCCATGTATCAAGAGCATCTTTTGGGATTTAGAGAAAACTGATCAGAAATTTCACTTTTAACTGCTTCCCCATTTATTAATAAAAATTATTTTTGTAACTGCTGAGAAACCACACTGATTAAGAGGAGATTCTTTGACCTAGAACAAGAGGATAAGACATTTGTGCTTAGCCTGGTAGAATGCTTTGCAGCTTGGGACCAAACAAATTCTCATTATTAGCACCTCTGTTTCTTCAACTTCTCTTTCTCTCTCTCTTCCCCCATCAATCTTACAAGGTTTGTTTCTCTCTTGTTCCATTCATGGATCTTTGCTCTAATAAAAAAGCAAAACTTAAGAAGTTTTCTCATTCTGGTTATACTTTTTACTGCTCAAAGTGTAGCACAGAGAATTAAGTTTTCAAAAACCAAGTGATAAAAAAGGAAGAAAAAGAGATTAAAGAACATGAAAGTGCTACAGAGATAGATTCAATAAAAAAAATGTAGAATTTATTTTTTTACTCTGAATTTTCTTCGAAGAACAACCATATTATCTTCAAAGTTCATTTATCTAGAATCATTTTTTGTATTTTTATCAATTCTTCATTAAGCTATTGATATATATTTTAAACACATATTCCCTGTTTTATTTCTTTTTACAAAATATAGATAACATGCTCTTGGCAGAGATATTATTCTCCCAGTGCACAGGATATGAAAGCTTCACAGAAAAGTACAAAGTGAGGAGAAAACTAGTCAGTTGGTAATGGGACATAGGAGAAAATTCTGGACAAAAGGGACAAATATACAATTCATCTTCCTTTTCTTCAGACAAAAATAATACTAATGGCAAAGGAAATGTGAAAGTGAACATACCCTTAAAATCCATAGACAATCCAACTATGTGTGGATAATAACAAAATCTTCCATCCCTTCTAAAACCCATCAATCAAACAGAAACAACTGAATCCTGCTATAGCCTTAAAATAAGAGGTTCTGATTTAAGCTTACCTTCTGCATTTAAGGTAGCATTTACCATAATATGCCACACTTGCGATTCAAACACAAAATAAGCTAAACTAAGTCTGTCTATGTCTTCTTTTCCTTAGGCTCTCTGTTAAACAAAATCTACCAAATAAATGTATAAGGTAACTGGCTCAAAAACAGCACTGGCAACTGTCTTTGGTTATTGCAAAATTTGTTTAGGATATTGTATGTTTCAGTATTGGATTTGTCTATGGGCAATACAAATTTATACAAATCATGCTTCTCTTTAACAATCTTAATGGAAATAGCAAATGCTGGGATTAATTAAATTATGATTTAACTATTCAAGGCAAAGTATTCGGCTAGAAAGAATTATCTAATGATATGGGAAAACAGTCATTTTATTTTGCTGAGTGGAAAAAGCAAGTTATATAACTTTGTGTTCAATATGCATTAATTTTGCAGAAGTGTGCAAATACATAGAAAGACCAAAAGGTCATGTAACAAAATTGAATAGAGATTACTTCTACATGATGGATAGTCAGGTGTCTCATATTGTTGATTTTCATTTCTTATGATCTCAGTCAATTTAGTAAAATTGTTCTTTTTGAAAGTATACTATACCTTTCTTTTTACCTGTGCTTTTCTATCTATGTAAATCTTAACTCTTTCGAACAACTGTTCAGATTTTGTTGCCTTCATAACTGAGTGTCCTAAATGGATGAGCTAATAAAAGCAGTCTCTCCACAAAAATCTTGAAGCCAAATCTAAGCTCCTTGAGGACAGGAGCCATATCATGTAATGCTTTGTAGCTTTCATGGAGTATAAAAGTGCTTTGGTAAAAACCCACAGGATTAAAAACAAATTCTCTAGAAAATACTCAAATACACACACACACACACACACACACACACACACAGACTTTGTTTCTTTCTTGCTTTTTTCCCCTTTTTTCAATGGTGGCTCTTGAGCTTATTTATTATATTTGACCTAATCATCACCAGGGGCTTCCCAGGTGGCACAATGGTAAAGAATCTGCCTGCCAGTGCAGGAGACACAAGAGACATAGGTTCGATCCCTGGGTCTAGAAGATCCGCTAGAGGAGGAAATGGCAACTCACTCCAGTATTGCTGCCTGGGAAATTCTATGGACAGAGAGCCTGGTGGGCTACAGTCCATGGAGTCTCAAAGAGTTGGACATGACTGAGCACAGCAGCAATCATCACCAAGTTAAAACAAACAAACAAACAACCTCAACTGAAAGAAATCGGGAGGACCCTCCTTACTGTGTTGAATTTCTTCCATAACAGCGCTTCTGCATCTGACTGGGCTTAAGGATCTCCAGCCACAAAAATTTGACGTAACATATGGGGCTTATTCTATTGCTACATATCATCTAAACAGTGAACATATTTTAATGTTTTGGCAAAAGACATATATGTTTAAATGTTAAAAATTCCTATCATACCCCACTACATCATATTTTAATACTTTATAATGAAATTTTCAGTTCAAAGAAATTAAACACATAGACTATCCTGGTTTCTTCATGTTAATTACTTTCCTTTTACATTCATTATTTTATCATAATTACATAGAGTGTGTTGTGTAAAATTTACCTGATTACAGAAAATAAATATGAAAACAATATGTTTTTGTTATATAGTTATTGACATTTGTTTAATTAACTCCATCATTTGAATCTAGTCCTTATGTCTTAATCATTTAACCTTTACGTTTACAAAGTCTTTAACTTTGGATAAAGACCAAAGTTACATTTTCACCATGATAGACAACATGGAAAATAAATATACTGGGACAAGGGACAGCAAAATTTTCCTGGAAAGCTCCAGACAGTAAATATTTTTACTTTGAGGGACATAGGGTCTCTATGGCAAATATTCACCTACAGCTGCTATAGGACATAGACAACATATAAAACAAATGGTTCTAACTATGTAGCTGTTAAAATTTTATTTATAAAATCAAGAAAGATCTGGCTTGGCCTGATGTAGCCACTGTTTATGGGTCCCTGTTTAATCGGAGAATTACTGATGCTACTATTCTAACGAACTGCATTATGTCAATCAATATCCCATCAGTGGGGCTATTAAGATCACTATTAATTCAATTGAGTATGTATTTATTAAGCCCATCATGTAAGTTTAGCATTGTAACCAATAAGGCTTTATAAGAATATAAGTTAAACATTCTCTAAGAAAACAGATTTAAGAGTATGCAACAAAATCAAGTAATTCAGTACAGAATATCTGGTTGGGAGTATGAAATACCAACTATGTATGCATGTGCACGTACACACACACATGTACCACTATTCTTGTTTCCCCCACTCCCCAACTCCCCACCTCAACCTCAGGGAAATGTAGAGAAAACATTTTAATGGCTTTGTGAGAGTAGAAGGTATGTCAAGTTATTTTATTCCCTCATTAACTTTTCCAGAAGAAATAATAGGAGCAATTTGTAGATGATCTACTGTGAGTAATCCTGGCTTTGACAAAAAAAAAAAAAAAATCTCTGAATGTGTCTCCAAAGTGTGACTTGGGATTCGGGGATGGAGAGTAAAAGTTGACTCACAATCTGAAAGTAGACACACTTTCCTTAGAAAGTCCATCATTATTCATTGGCAGAGGTGTGGCTTAGTTCATAGACTTGACACACATAATGATTAGTCACCATCAGTTATGGAAGACTTATTAAATCCCGATAATATCGAAGATTTGTATTTTACAACCTTCGTATATAATTAACATTTTGTTTGAAAAAGGATTAGTACTACAATTCAGGAAAAAATGTTTCTAGCTTATTTCAAAACAAATTTTAAAGACAATTTTTTCAAAGCAGTTGTACTCTTACAATGACATTGAGAAGGCACACAGATTTCCTATATACCATCTCCCCCATATATGTGCAACCTCATTATCGACATCACTCACCAAATTGTTACATTTTTCAACAAGGATGAACTTACGCTGACTAACACACAATAATCACTAAACAAAGTCTATAGGGTTCTCTCTTGATGTTGTACATTCTTTGGGTTTAGACTAATGTGTAATGACATATATCCATCACTATAGCGTCACACAGAGCATTTTCACTGTCCTAAAATTCCTGTCTTCTCTGGTGGCTTCCAGGGAAGCCATCTGGAGGGGCTTCCTTGGTGGCTCAGAAGGTAAAGAGTCTACCTGCAGTGCGGGAGACCCGGGTTCAGTCCTTGTGTCGGGAACATCCCCTGGAGAAGCAAATGGCAACCCACTCCAGTATCCTTGCCTGGAAGATTCCATGGATGGAGGAGCCTTTCAGGCTACAGTCCAAGGAGTCGCAAAGAGTCAGACACAGTTGAGCTACTTCACTTTCACTTTTCAAATTTCCTCTCTGCTCTGTCTAATCATCTTCTCCATTTGATCCATCTCTGGCAACTACTGATGTATGTACTGTCTCCACAGTTTTTTCCTTTTCCAAAATAGCACTTTAGATGAAATTTTTAGTATGTAGATTTTTCAGATTGGCTTCTTTTACTTAGTAATATGCATTTGTTTCCTTCATGTCTTTTTAAAATTATAATTATTTATTGACCATTTATTCTTTTTTTAAGACTGAGATGTAACTTTCTTTATAAGATAAACATTAAACATTGTAATATTTGGAAACAACCTAAATGCTTTGAGCATGTGTGCTCAGTGGCTTTGGTCATGTCTGACTCTATGTGACCCCATGGACTGTAGCCCACCAGGCTCCTCTGTCTATGGGATTCTCTAGGCAAGAATCCTGGAGTGGGTTGCCATGCCCTACTCCAGGGAATTACCCGACCCAAGGATCAAAGCTGTGTCTCCTACATTGCAAGTGGATTCTATACTGCTGACCCATCTTGGGAAATTTAAATGCATAGTGTTATATTATGCATTTAACATAGTGTTATGTTAATGTTGATGGTGTGTTATGTTAATGTTATGTTTAAATGCATAGTGTTATGTTATGCATTTAACATAGTGTTATGTAATGTTGATATGTGGCACATAACAACATGCTATTATTTATCCACTAAAAAAATAATTATGAAAAAATTAATAGTATGGGAAAAAGCATGGTTGATGCTAAAAGAAAAATTCAGAAAACAATGTAATATGTACTAAAATGGATATTATTATCTTGGGTTGGTATTTCTTTCTTTTCCCACAACTATTCTTTTTCTTGTTTTAAACTGAAACAGTGTTGTTTATTCCACCTTTATAAATACAGGACAAATACTTTAGTCTCACATGATGATTTTTGCTTTTAATAACTTTTAATGTCATGCCTATTCTCTCTGTGTTTTCTTTTTTTTTAACTTAATTTTATCATGGAGCATAATTGATTAGCAAAATTGTTAGTTTCAGGTGTAGAGAAAAGTGATTCAGTTATACATATGCCTATTCTTTTGCGAATTATTTTCCTATTTAGATTACTACAGAGGATTGAGCAGAATTCCCAGAGCTATACAGTAGTCCTTGCTGGTTTTCTATTTTAAGTACAGCAGTATGTACATGTCAATCTCAAACTCCTAATCTATTCCTTCCGCCACCCTTTCCCTCTGGTAACCATAAGTTATTTCTCTAAGCCTTTGAGTCTGTTTCTATTTTTTAAATAAGTTCATTTGTATCATTCTTTTTAGATTCTGCATATAAGCAATATCATATGATATTTATCTTTTTCTGTTTGACTTAGTTCTGTATATGTGTGGGTGGTTAGTAGTTCAGTCATGTCAGACTCTTTGAGACCCCATGAACTGTAGCCCACCAGGCTCCTTCCATCTGTGGAATTTTCCAGGAAAGAATACTGGGGTGTATTGCCATCTCCTTTTCCAGGAGATTTCCCAGCTCAGGGATTAAACATAGGTCTCCTGCATTGCAGACAGATTCTTTACCATCTGAGCCACCAGGAACTTAGACAGTTCACTAGATATGACAATCTCTAGGTCCATCCACGTTACTGCAGATGGCATTGTTGCATTCTTTTTAGTGGCTGAGTATTATTCCTTTGCATATATTCCAGTAGTCATGTATGGATGTGAGAGCTGGACTGTGAAGAAGGCTGAGCGCTGAAGAATTGATGCTTTTGAACTGTGGTGTTGGAGAAGACTCTTGAGAGCCCCTTGCACTGCAAGGAGATCCAACCAGTCCATTCTGAAGGAGATCAGCCCTGGGATTTCTTTGGAAGGAATGATGCTAAAGCTGAAACTCCAGTACTTTGGCCACCTCATGCGAAGAGTTAACTCATTGGAAAAGACTTTGATGCTGGGAGGGATTGGGGGCAGGAGGAGAAGGGAATGACAGAGGATGAGATGGCTGGATGGCATCACTGACTCGATGGACGTGAATATGAGTGAGCTCCGGGAGTTGGTGATGGACAGGGAGGCCTGGCGTGCTGCGATTCATGGGGTCGCAAAGAGTCGGACACGACTGAGCAACTGAACTGAACTGAACTGAACCACATCTTTCTTATCCATCTGTCAATGGACATTTAAGTTGGTTCCTTTTCTTGGCTATTATAAATAGTGCTAGAGAAAACCATAATTCAAAAGATAGAGGCACCCCAAAGTTCATTACAGCACTATTTTTCTCCACATTTTTCTTGATACCTCACTTCTTTCTACTATTAAATTATATACTATTATCTATATGTATCACAGTTTATTTGTCCATTCATCTACTGAAGGATATCTTAATTGCTTCCAAGTTTTAACAATTATGAAAAAAGCTACTACCATAAACTATGGTGTTCAGGGTTTTGTGTGGACATACATTTGCAATAACTTTGGGTAAATACCAAGGAGCATAATTGCTGGATCATATGTATAGTAAGAATATATTTAGTTTTATAAGAGACTGTCAATGTGTTTTCCACAGTGGCTGTATCATTTCTTATTCCTCCTAGCACTAAATAAGAGTTTCTGTTGATCCAGATCCTCATCAGCATTTGGAGTGTCAGTGTTCTGGATTTTGGCCATTCTAGTAGGTGTGTAGTTCTATTTAGTTGTTTTAATTTGCATTTCCCTAATGACATATGATGTGGAACATATTGTCATATGCTTATATGCCATCTGTATATCTTCTTTGGTGAGATGTCTAGCCTATTTTTTTTTTAATTATCTGTTTTGTAAAGGGAAGTCACTATTTCTCTGTGCAAGCTTTTAATATATTAGCCAACTTGATCATTTAAAACACTTATTCCACAGTTTCATGTAATACATACAAGCATGTGGTGGCTCAGATGGTAAAGCGTCTGCCTGCAATGTGGGAGACCTGGGTTCGATCCCTGGGTTGGGAAGATCTCCTGGAGAAGGAAATGGCAACCCACTCCAATATTCTTGCCTGGAGAATCCCACGGACGGAGGAGCCTGGTGGGCTACAGTCCATGGGGTCGCAAAGAGTCTGACACGACTGAGCAACTTCACTTTCACTTCCATACATAATGTGGGTATTAGATGGCCTCATGTAACTTAATTCACAGGCAATTATAACTTCAGGCATAGCTGGCTCTAGTGGTTTAAAATGTCTTCAGGATTCAGCTTTAATTTATATTGGTTCAGTTTTCCCCTATGCTGGTTTAATTTTAACATTCTAAGTGATGAGAGATGGCTACCCATAATCTATCAAATTTAATAGAAAAAAATATTACATCTTACTTTCATGAGTCTTAAAAAAAGTTTCCACAATCTATATTGTGGGCTATGAAGGCCCTGCACTCATCCTTGAACTAGTTGCTAGGGACAAGTGAGCTGCCATGCTCAGATTACCTGGGCCAAGGTTCTAAATAAACCCTTAGAGTCAGTGGTGGAGCCTCATGTACAGTAGAAACATATGAAGAATTGAAGTCGAGTGCTTTCCTGAAGTTGAGTGCTTTCCTGAAGCTGAGTGCTTTCCTGAAGTTGAGTGCTTTCCTGAAGGTAATTCCAGCAATGTCACGATTAGTCCAGTATTCTCATTGTACAGATGAGATAACTAATAAAGAGATTGGTTAAAGACCAATCATTACTTAAGACTAAAAATTGGATGTGGAAGAATTGATATCAGCACCAAAGTTTCCTGATTTTTACTAATTTCTCTTTATCCCAGCAGCTACAGATTTTGTTTACTTTCCACTTCAAGGAAATATTCATTCACCTGGTCTGTTTCAATTTGTTTGAAGAAACATCTAACACATGGCTATGTAGAGTTTAGACAGCTTTCTCCATTTATCTAATATGTTGATTTTCTTCTTCCATAGCATTTGTGAATAAGGAAGACACATAGAATATTATAAGTATATTATGACATAACATATTAGAAATATCAGAGACTTTAAGATCTCAAGTCTATAAAGATAAGTTATCCTGTAAGTAAATATATTATAAGCAGATCATAAGATATAATTCATAAAAATATGGAATTTAGTATGAAGACTTCAATTACTAGGTTTTTGTGTTCAGCATATGAGTCAAGCAAGTTATTTTAAGAAGTACATGACAGGTTTAAGTCATGTAGGTTGTCCTGGTTAGCAAAGAGGGTCAGAGGGTGGAGAAGAACTGACATATAATGAATAATATATGATAGGTAGTATATTGTGTACTTTTTCCATGCATCTGTCTATAGACATATATTATTAGCATACACTAGTAATTTTCACCATGTGGATTTGTTTTATGGCTAAAATAAGACAAACCTACATGATGGAAATTTATTAGCATTATTTATTTATTACCAGGATGATGCTAATAAGGTAAATACAATTACATGAGATCAATCAATAGTATGTAAGAGAGATTTTATGTAGCCTGTCACTTTGCTCCAGTGCCCATAGCCTGTCCAATAAGTCATGCTACCACCCACCAAGACCTGAGTTCTTAAAATGTCTATAAGAAGAGCATACTTTAGATAGTTAGGAATGATAACAATAATAATAAAGCACTATAGCATTTAAGATTAAATTTTATAGAAAAACTTCCCTTGTGGCTTAGATGGTAAAGCGTCTGCCTACAATGCTGGAGACCCGGGTTCAATCCCTGGGTCGGGAAGATCCCCTGGAGAAGGAAATGGTAACCCACTCCAGTATTCTCGCCTGGAAAATCCCATGGATGGAAGAGCCTGGTAGGCTACAGTCCATGGGGTCACAAAGTGTCGGACACGACTGAGCGACTTTCTTTCTTTTTTTTTTTAATAAAAATAAAAGAACACTTCTTCGTATGAATAGTAATATAAGCTAAAATTGATGATAGATAGTGGATGGATGGATAGATAGACAAACAGTAGGTTCCTTGGTGAGAATGCCTTCTTGTCTTTCAGAAGAGGAAAGTAGATAGGTTTACCAGGAATGATGTTTCCTTAGCAACAGAAGCAACAGGAAATTTACAGCACACATCCCTTCTAATCATATACCCACCTTTTGAGTTGTTAGGGGAAGCACACTGATTGAAACCGCCCACCCTGGCCAGGCACCATAGTAACCATTTGCATGAGTTGTTTTATGACAGGAGATCCTGATAAGGAATATGTAACTAATAAGTCACCACCAACCGGAAGATTTCGGGAAAGGTCTAAAGGAGACACCGCGTGTCCGTCTACTTCCCAGAATCCCTCTTGCTAGCATCCATCTTGGCTGAGCAATGCGTGTGCCACCAGGAAAGATTCTGAATTAGAATGATTGGCCAAAGACCACCCGGAAACTAATCCCATCACCATAAACCCTGAGACTGAGCCACGCAAAACTAATCCCATCACCATAAACCCTGAGACTGAGCCACGTGGCAGACCAGTTCTCCTGGGTTCCCTTACCCTACTGCTCTCCACTGGGTGCCCTTTCCCAATAAAATCTCTTGTTTTGTCAGCACATGTGTCTCCTCGGACAATTCATTTCTGAGTGTTAGACAAGAGCCCAGTTTCGGGCCCTGGAAGGGGTCTCTCTTCCTGCAACAGAATGACCATCCTATATGCTTCAAATAAATCATTATGTCACATATTTTTACTCTTTAATTCTAAATCTCAAGTAGGTCTCCAGCACTCCCAAAGTAAAAATCAAAACACATTTTCCCATTTCTAAAACTCTTAGACAGCTCATCTCCTAGCCATACTTTATTTGTAAAGACAGGTTATTTCAGGTATAATTTACAGAAATGAAAATTCATTTATTTACTGGTATATAATTCTATGATTTGGACAAATGTATAAGCAAATTCTGACCCTGAGGCCATTTAACAAAGAATAATTAATGTCTGAAAGCCAAATGTTAATAGTTTAATGTTATAAGACTGAAATGATTAATAATTCCATTGTCTTCAACATTAAGTCAGTTCCTCAGAAGAGCATGTAATATTATAATCTACCTATTAAAAGTGAAGAGACTCTAGTTTTCCCTATTACCTCTAGGAGAAAAACCATACAAACAGTCCTACTCTGAAAAAAGTTTACTGAAATGAATGAATCTCATGATCATTAAAACTGTCAGCTTTAAATAAACATCTATGTCTTTCGATTATGCACTCAAGGAAAAATGTGTCAAACACTATTTAAGATAGCTAATGTTATTTAATATCAATGTTATTTAAGATTGACTACCAGTGAATCGTCATTATAGAGAGCTATATCTTTTTAACTTAAATATTGGCCAAGTTCCTGAATGATTTTGTTTTCTCTAGAGGCCTTAGATAAAAAGGCCTTAGAGGCCTAAGCATCTCTAACATGTATTAACATGAGGTTGGTAAAACATCTATTATCTGTGGTAAATGAGAAGGAATTGCTTTTTTAAAAAATCAAATTTGTTTCTCTTTGTGGATTTTTCCTTAATATTATAACCCTCTTTGATTAAGAAAAGATAATCTGGATGACTGAGAAGTAACTCTGTCATGAAGGAGAAACAAGGCACTCTGTTTTCCATAGAGTTATCACAGATTTTATGCTTTTGTTAAATCCTACGATTAGTCAGAGAAATTGTACTTCCAAAGTTCTGATCTACTTTCTTTGATGCTAAAGTAAAAATATATCAGATATACCTTTCTGAGGTCTCTGGTTTCAGGATTTGATAATTAACACTCAGGGAATACTAGGTAAATGGAGATATAGTCCAAGACATGTATTTCTATGAAAATTACCTGTGAGACCTGGTGGTGTTTTCTCCTCTCTCTGTGAATCTCCCCAGTGCCTACATACCATGGATATAGCCTGTAAGAAATCAAAATTATCCATTCTGACAATAAGAACGATTCAGAATATTTTATTTATTTGTGTTTCAAAGTAAATTAGAGAAAAATAAGATATACCGTCACATTATTAAATACTCTTTTAACTTTTAATTGCAACTTTTCAATATTAGACATATGTATAAAGTTATGTCTGACTTTCTGTGATACAACTTCTTGCTAATAAGTGCTAACCTTATAACTTGTATTAAATACTCCTATTCAGTTCAATTTAACAAATTTTTTTTTTGAATAGCCTCTCCGGACCAGGCATTATGCTATCAAACAGGAACATAAAGATGACTAGAAAAATTCCTATCCTGGAGTTTGTAGTTTTAAAGCCGAGATGCCTCTATTATGCTAATGAATACTATGTAAAGCAGACAATGTTCTGCATTCACTCAGTGAGATTAAAGCCCTGAGAACATTTAAGGGAGAAAAACAATGATATTAATTGGGGAGATTAATAAAGATTTCAAGGAGGAGGTAACATTGGAGATGATCCATTAAGGATGAGTCAAGCTTTAGTGGATGTGAATATAAAATAAACGAGATAGGAATAGTGTGTCCTTTTTGTTTAACTGAAGCTTGGAGTGACGTTATGAGAATAGAAAGTGATAAACTAAATTGTAGAGCCCAGACCTTAAACACTAAGTAGATTTTGAGCTCTCTTAAGAAAAGAAAATTCTCAACATTAGGTCTTAGACAGAATTGGGATTTGACATTTTCAGGAAAAATATGTGAGCACACACAAATGCACACACACACACACACACATTCACTCAGGTACACATACATAAAAAAACACGTACATATAAATATATTTACGTATGTACAGAGTGTTCTTAATTTAAGTGAGAGAAAACTAGTTGTTTTGTAGTTGGTAAACATAAAAAAATATTAAAATCTTTAAATCACCAGTTGTAAGATAAATATAAAACTATATTTATGGCAAGTGTAGCCACCAAAATAACACTTGGAACATTCACATGAATATGGGATAATTGCATAATGTCAAAGGTCATGCTATAATAGTATAATGTAACTCTATTTATTAGTAAGCAATGTGCTAATAGGCTGAAAATATAGCTAGCACTGGTGCCTACATTTTTGAGAAACTGGCTAAGATACCAGAAAGAGAATATATGCAATTTAGACTAAGATGAAAAATGCTGTTACTTGTTTTTATATCAAATGTAAATGTTATGAGTTACTTAATGCTCACCTCTTTCCATACACTGTAATAGAACCAGGAGATTTTATATTAATAGGAAAGATATTTCTCTAAACCTCAGTTTTGTAGAACTTAAATTTTTCACAGAACCATTGACTAAAAGAGTAAGTCTCTAAGACTTTCCATTTTCCCTCATAAATTGCTAAATGTATGCTTCTAATGATCTATAGACAATGGAGTTGATGTATAATAATACACTCAGTGAATGATAATAACAGCTTCCTAATCGTATGTTAATGCCCATTGCAGTTAATGCCCATTGAAAACTTTTATATGCTTACAAGTAATCATACTGTTTTTCATGTATTATAGATACTGATAAAATATTTTGTATTTTCCATATTATGTTCTTTTGCAAATTAAACATTATGAGGATACTCTATCTTCAGACAAATCTATGGAAGAGAAAGTGATGAGAGAAGAAAAGATCCTAAAAATCAATATGCTTTCACTTGTGAGGGATGATTTTGATCCATTTTCAGATATGAGACAGGTAGAGACTGATTTGCAAGCATTTAAAGTCAGCTAAATGATTTAATATTCCTTTATACAAAATTATTTAATTCAAATAGATAAGCATAATCAAGAACTAGTATGAGTATATAAATAATACACAGTTTCATAGGTTCAAAGATGTCTGGCCTAATAGATTATTATAAATATTATGAAATATAAGTTCCACAGATTCATTTAGAATCCATTTACTGAGAATATAATATGTATCAGACATGATACTGTAACCCTTGTTCTAAGGACTTGTGTGAATATGACTATGAGAAAAGAGTGAGTCTATCTCAAGAAGAATATTAAAATCTATGAAAGAAATGGACACTTGAGCTGATGTTTTAAGATTAGGTAGAAGCTTTTCCAAGTAAAAATAAGTGCAAAACATGGTAAAGTGAGAGAAGAAAATTAAAAAAAATATATCAGGAAGACATTAATACATACTGTACTTGTGTGTTGAACTGTGTTGCTGTCCTTCCACGTATCTATGACTGTGACCTTATCTGACAATAGAATCTTTGCAGATGCAATTTAGGTGTAAGTTAAAATAAAGTCTGACTGCAGTAGGGTGGGGTTGCAAACCATTGTGAAACTGGTGGCCTTATAAAAAGAGACACAGAGCCAGACACACACGAAAGAAACACCATATAAAGACACCCACGTAAGGGGAAGGTGATGAGGTGACAACAGGTGCAGCGATTACAGTGCTGTAACCTGCAAGCCAAGGAGCAGCAAAGGTGGTCAGCAAACACCAGAAGAAGGAGAGAAGACTGGAACAGATGGTCACTCACTGTCCTCAAGAAGGAACCAATTCTGCTGACACCTGGATTTCAAACATCTGGTGTCCCAACTTAGAGAGAATACATTTGAATTGCTTTAAGTCGCGCAGTTTGTGATCATTTGCTACAGGGGTACCAGGAAACAAAGACAACATGCTTAAGGAATGATGTTTTAGAGTTGTTTTATCATGAAGTACTTAGTTGTGACAACACATAGAGTGAAATGATGAGAGGAATGGCAAAATCAAATGAAAACGGCTATTGTGTGAGTAAGCTAAGGAATGCCACACTTTTAACATACAGTAATACAGCGGATTTAAAAAATTTATTTCAAGGCATAGTCTTCTTATATTTGTCTAGTAGAGGGAGCATGAATTGCAGAGAAGATGTTAATTTTTAAGAGAGAAAAGCTATAGCTATGCTAGCCAAATAGACTATTTCAGTTTTGTAGCTGAGGGATAATGATGGCTGATATTATATAATGTTAAACATGCAGTGCCCTCTATAGATGAACATGCTATTTTGGACCCAAAACAAAAGGTCTTTGTTATCTTGTTTCCATCATTGGCATAGGGTTTTTACTGAATTAGCCAGATTTTTCTCTCTTATTTTTCTCACAGTTAGGGCCCTCATTAAAAAGATGGCCAGAGTGGGAAATATCTTGATAATGGCATGGACAATGTCTTTGAAAAATGAGATCTTTAAAATGAGGGAATTTAAATTCACAGTAGAGAATCTGAAGGTAAACAACAAAACCTGATAGACTGAAAACCATGACACTGGACTCACTAGTACCAGTTGGGAAAACTATTCTTAAATAGTAATTGATTCTTGAGCTGGATCAGTCATATATACCCATTTCATTACCCAACAGTTACTGTGAGGGATAAGCTGAAATGTTTCTAATAGCAGGTAAATTTGAGTAATTATTCATTTTAAACATCCAAAGAAACACTACATGATTAGAGGAAATTGGACAAACACACCCAAGTTGTTAACTACTTTGTACTTATTTTCTTCAGCAACATATTTTGCTTATTTTTTCTATGATATACAATTTTAGGAATAATTACTGACATTTTACTTGCTATAAAATGCTTGGATTAGACTAACTTCTTAAACACCTGTATGGTTTTGGTCTTATTGGGGTCTTGATACCAGAGTCTTTTACAGATCAGAGAGAAAGAAGCAATGAGGAACTAAAGCCAAAAGGCAGAATAGAGAAGCATTAGGTTCTTCCAACAAACAACAGATGACACACAATACACGCTCTTCCAACAACGTAAGAGATGACTCAACACATGGACACCACCTATGGTCAATACCGAAATCAGACCGATTATAGTCTCTGCAGTTGAAGATGGAGTAGCTGTATACAGTCAACAAAAACAAGATTGGGAGGTGACTGAGGCTCAGATCATGAACTCCTTATTGTCAAATTCAGACTTAAAATGAAGAAAGCAGGGGAAACCACTAGGCCATTAAGGTATGACCTAAATCAAATCCCTTATGATTATACAGTGGAAGTGACAAATAGATTCGAGGGATTAGATCTGATAGAGTGCCTAAAGAACTATGGCTAGAGATTGGTAACATTGTACAGGAGGCAGTGATCAAGACTATTCCCAAGAAAAAGAAATGCAAAAAGGCAAAATGGTTGTCTGAGGAGGTCTTCACATAGCCAAGAAAAGAAGAGAGGCAAAAGGCAAAGGAGAAAAAGAAAGATATAGCCCTCTGAATGCAGAGTTCCAAAGAATAACAAGGGAAGATAAGAAAGAAATAGAGGAAAAGAATACAATGGGAAAGACTAGAGATCTTTTCAAGAAAATTAGAGATACCAAGGGAACACTTCATGCCAAGATGGGCACAATAAATGACAGAAACTGTATGGACCTAACAGAAGCAGAAGATAGTAAGAAGAGGTAGCAAGAATACCTATAAGAACTATACAGAAAAAGATTATGATCCAGATAACCACGATGGTGTTATCACTCATCTAGAGCCAGACATCTTAGAGTGTGAAGTCAAGTGGGCCTTAGGAAGCATCACTATGAACAAAGCTAATGGAGGTGGTGGAATTCCAGCTGAGCAATTTCAAATCCTAAAAGATGATGCTGTGAAAGTGCTTCACTCAATTTGCCAGCAAATATGGAAAACTCAGCAGTGGCCACAGGACTGGAAAAAGTCAGTTTTCATTCCAATCCCAAAGAAAGGCAATGCCAAAGAATGCTCAAACTACCACACAATTGCACTCATTTCACATGCTAGCCAAGTAATGCTCAAAATTCTCCAAGCCAGGGTCAATAGTACATGAACTGAGAACTTCCAGATATTCAAGGTGGATTTAGAAAAGGCAGAGGAACCAGAGATCAAATTGCCAACATCCATTGGATCTCAGAAAAAGAGAATTCCAGAAAAACATCTACTTCTGCTTCATTGGCTACACTAAAGCATTTGACTATGTGTATCACAACAAACTGAGGAAAATTCTATAAAAAATGGGAATACTAGACCACCTTACTTGCTTTATCAGAAACTCATATACAGGTCAATAAGCAACAGTTAGAACCAAACTAACCAACAGTTAGTCCATTGTTTCAACAATGAACTGATTCCAAATTGGGAAAGGAGTACTTCAAGGCTGTATATTGTCACCCTGCTTATTTAACTTATATGCAGGGTGCATCATGCAAAATGCTGGGCTAGATGAAGCCCAAGCTGGAATCAAGATTGCAGGGAGAAATATCAATAAACTCATATATGCAGATGATACCACCTTTATGGTAGAAAGTGAAGAGAAACTAAACAGCCTCTTGATGAATGTGAAAGAAGAGAGTAAAAAAGTTGGCTTAAAACTCAACATTCAAAAACCTAAGATCATGGCATCTGGTCCCATCACTTCATGGCAAATAGAAGGAGAAACAATGGAACCAGTGACAGGCTTTATTTTCTTGGGCTCAAAAATCACTGCAGATAGTGACTGCAGCCACGAAATTAAAAGACTCTTGCTCCTTGGAAGTAAAGCTATGACCAACCTAGGTAGCATATTAAAAGCAGAGACATTACTTTGCTGACCAAGGTCCATCTAGTCAAAGCTATGGTTTTTCCAGTAATCATGTATGGATATAAGAGTTGGACCATAAAGAAGGCTGATGCCAAAGAATTGATGCTTTTCAGCTGTGATATTGGAGAAGACTTGAGCATCCCTTGGACTGCCAGGAGATCAAACCAGTCAATCCTAAAGGAAATAACTGAATATTCATTGGAAAGACTTATGCTGATACTCCAATACTCTGGCCACCTGATGGAAAGCGCCGACTCATTAGAGAAGATCCTAATACTGTGAAAGATTGAAGGCAGTAGGAGAAGGGGACAACAAAGGACAAGATGATTGGATGGCATCACTGACTCGGTGGACATAAGTTTGAGCAGGCTCTGGGAGATGGTGAAGGACAGGGAACCCTCATGTGCTGCAGTCCATGGGGTTGCAAAGAGTCAAACATGACTGAGTGACTTAACAAATGTTTTGATATCAATGTTATAACTTAATATGCATCACATTTTTATATCTCTGGACTATCATAACAGTATAAAATATCTGATGTTTCCTTTACTATCTCCCTTCCTTTTTCCAACCTTTCTTTGCATTATATTAGGGATCAGTCGTATTAACAAGTAAATTATATTTACTCCCAATGAAGCAACAGCATCAAGCAAAACTTTCCCCTTACTGAAGATTTCAAACCATTTTTTGGTCTTACTACTCAGTTGTTGAGGTTCTTAATTAAATCTCTAGGAACAAGTGAATACTACTTGAGAGAGAACACAGCTCTTGGCCTTAGACAGATGTCACAAAAGATCATCTTTGAAGGATAATTTCAGAGAAAACTGAAGGCACTATTAGATAGAGTAGTATAGAGAAGCACAAGTAAAAGCCATTTTTATTTTGACAGCAGTTGATTTACATAGAGGTTGCAGGAAAAGCCTGCACAGCCCTGTTAACTTTATCAGTATTCACAATATAGATTTCTGGGAGAAAATTCAGTATTTGCTTTGGTTTTATTGAAATGATGAACATGAATGTCAGCTGCCTGCCTCGGTGAAAAAGGTGCTGTGGAATTTCAATGCAAGAAGCACATGTGGATAACAAGGAAACAGCATCCGTTTGTATGCACCAGTGTTTTCAATAAGGATTTAGGGAACTGTCAGTATGATTCTTACCAATATTTCCTTTGTATAGGTGGAATGAATAATTCTGATGATTAAACAGGATATTCAAAGGGTTATTCTAAGAGGAACTACTAGAAAGTTCAATGCAAAAATCTAACAATATGGCCTTATAATAATAACCTATGTTTTCCATGTGGATAGATATAGACACAGGGTAGAGACAAAGATAGATTGATTTGAGCTCTATCACATATCTTCATTTAATTTAACATAAAATAAAATCATCAATCAAGGGTGAAAGAAATTTCATTTCAAAATCCAAATATTGTTAGTATTGATTGTAATAAAAGTGTGGCCATAGGGCTGTCTTTGGTATATTAAAATGAAAAAAAAAATTCTGGTTTATTAATAGGTCAAGTTGCTTGCTTTTAGGAATCATATCAATTGGTCTGGAAAAGTTGAGTGAAAAAAATCAAGAGAGGGAAAAAGACCATTCATATATGTGTTTTCACAATTAATAAACTGCTGTGGTGGTGGTTGCTATTTTCTTTTACATGGATTTCATATAATGAAATTTGTACTACCTTTAGGCAGAACTGAGACCTGTAGAAGAAAAATGTCATATAAAGTCTTGAAATTTTTTCAAGACAAGAATTTCTAAACATTTACTTTTAAAAATATGTTTTTATGGTTGTATAATTTACATTCAATAAAATGCACAAATCCTATGTGTTCATTTTGATGAGTTATGATATTATATATATATATGTATGTATGTATATATATATATCAATGCAACCAAAACCCTAAGCAAGATATAGAATATTTTCATCACTCTTGTGAATTCCTGCATATGTCTTCCTATTCAATTTTCACCCTCAAAGTAGCAGCCATTTTCTGATTGCCGCTGAACCACCTTGTTATGTCTATTCTTGTATTCTTATAAATGGAATCACAGTGCATAGTCTTTCATGTCTGGCTTATTTCACTCAAAATAATGCTTTTGGAATTCATGCATGTTTTTGCATGTATCATTAGTTTGCTCATTTTTACAAGCAGGAATATACAAAAATACATTTGTATAATCTCTGATAAATATTTTGAGTTATTTCCAGTTTTTGTCTGTTATTATTAGGGTTTCTACAAGCATTCTAATGTAAGCCTACTTGTGGATATATATTTAATTTTTATTTGGGTAAATAACCTGGCTTCCCAGGTGGTGCTAGTGGTAAAGAGCCTGCCTGCCAAGGTAGGTAGACCTAAGAGATTCAGATCTGATCCCTGGATCAGCAAGATTCCCTGGAGAAGGAAATGACAGCACACTCCAGTATTTTTGCCTGAAGAATCCCATGGACAGAGGAGCCTGGTGGGCTGCAGTCCACGGGGTCACAGAGAGTCAGACACAACTGAAGTGCCTTAGCAGCACACAAGTAACCTGGACTGGAATTTCTAGGTCATAAGGTATAACTAGGGGCTTCCCCAGTGGCTCTGTGGTAAAGAATCTACCAGCAATGCAGGAGACACAGGAGATGTGGACTTGATCCCTAGATCAGGATGATGCCCTGGAGGCTGGCATAGCAACCCCCTTCAGTATTCTTGCCTGAAGGATTCCATGGACAGAGGAGTCTTAACGGGCTACAGTCCAAGGATTCAAGAAGTGTGGACACTACTGAAGTCACTAAGCATGCACACACACAGGCAAGGCTTAACTATATATGTTTATCTTTAAATATATAAGACATTACAGCCAACCTATTTTTCAATGTGGCCATGCCATTTTTGAGAGTTCATGTTGCTCTGTGTTGTAGGCAAGAGAATGCCCTCCACTGAAATGTCCTATTCCCCCAAACCTTCAGAGCAAAAGGGACTTTGCAGATGTGATTAATTTGAGGATCTTGAGATAGGAAGATTATCCTAAATTATTTGGTGGATCAAGGATGATCACAGTGTTCTTATAATAGGGAGACAGGAGAGTCAGAGTCATAGAAGGAAGTGTGATGATGAAGGCAGAAACAGAGGGTGATGTCATTGATGGCTTTGAAAATGGAGGAAGATGCCATGAACCAAGGAATGCAAATGGTGTTCAGAAGCTGGTAGAGGCAAGGAAATACATTCCCCTGTAGAGCATCCAGAAGGAATACGACCTGTCCAACACCTCTGTTTTGGGATTTTTGACCTTCAGAAGTGAAGATAAAAAGGTTGTGTTGCCTTAGCCACTAAGTGTGGGGCAATTTGTTACAGGAGCAATAGGAAACTAATACAATCTATACCCTTGCCAACTTCTGGGGTTCCCAATCTTGTTAGTTTTTGTCATCATAGAGAGTGTGAAATCATCTAGAACTGTTGTTTCAATTTGCATTTGCCTGATGACTAATGGCATTGGACACATTTTCACATGGTTTTAGGTCACTTGTGTTTCATTCTCTGGGAAGCACATTGCCTATCATTCTATTGCATTGTTTTCACCTTAGTTGCTGATTAGCAGATTTTTTTTTTTTTTGGTGTCACATAGATGCATTACAGATATTTTCCAGTGTATGACTTATTTCTATTCATTTCCTTAATATTATCTTCTCATGAGATACAATTCTTAATTTTACTAAGCTCTAAATATATAATTATCTTTTATAGTTATTATTTTTCTGGCCAACAAAATTATTGCTCCCCTCAGTATCACTAAGCTATTTTCATATGTCTTCTTTTGGATGGTTTATGGTTCAAATTTTCATATTTACATGTGTGATTCATCCCAGATTCATCTATATCTATGAAGTGAATTAAGAGACAAGGTTCATCTTTTTTCCAATATAGCTATCCAGCTTTATCCAAATTATTTCTTAAATATTTTCTTTCTTTTGTTCATTGAATTTCCTTGGAACCAAAGAATATTAAACTCTTGGTGAAAATACTTGGTCTAAAAGTAGGCAGGCACACAAACAAGACTTTCATTTTATGGTATTATATATAAAGCAAAGCTCACACAAGGAATAAGGAGAAACTGAGTAAAACATCATATCTGAGTAGGTGTGCAGCAGCTCTGTTATAACTGTTCATAAAATAAGTTAAGAGTTCAACACATAGATTAGGGCAGAGAAAGCTTAAGAAAGAATGAACTTTATGTTTTTGATGAGATGGTGCTTTTCTAGGTGATGTTGGTAAAGAGTTAATGACAAGATGCAAACAAGACTTGAAAATGTGTTGGTGGTAGTGGGAAGCATGTAAGTTTCTGAGTCCCTTTTAATGGGAATAAGAACCTGAAACTTACTCTCTATGAAAAGTCATACATTTTCAGCAAAACCTAGAATCATCCTCATTCAGTATGTCTAGAGTGTTTTCAGCAAGTGTGGAGGTGCTCAGATGGCTAAGATTCAATACACTGAGCTGTCATACCACACATATTTGGAATACAACCTTAACGGGCATTTCTCCACTGGTGCAATTCTTCTCTAGGTTCATATTTCACAAACTGCTTTAATTACAGTATTTACTATTGACCTCAGGCAGAAGAAGTTTGAAAGGTTGGAACAAACGTATGAATTTTTTTCTCCATGGACTGCACATCACTGAGCTATTATTCCTGGGGAATTCCAATTCAGGGGAAATCACATAGATAGGCTTTTGCCCTAATACTAATCAGCTGCCTGAGTTGTACATATTTCAGTGCCTTGGCTGTCTCTGTTTCTCACTGTGCACAACTGTAATTTTTCTAGATTTTTCTGATGATCCTCTGTAACATTCTTTCTATTATAGCTTGTGAATAATTCTTCATCACTTTCAGTACATTATGCTGCTTTTTAAAATTAAACTTCAGGCTAGTGTCATCTATCAGATTAGGGACCTTGCAAAATGAATATTATGATTGTACAGTTCAGTTAAATGATCTGCTGACCTATGAACATCATTGATTTAAATATAATCTGCTAACTCACAGAGAGTCCTAAATTTGTAAATAAAACTTTTTGCCTGAGTTACCTGGACAGTAATCCCAATAATCTCTTTGCATTTTATATGTAGAGATATAGGCAAAAGAAATGCCATTACATCATCACCAGGCACATTTATGAAATAACAAATGTCAAATTATGTATGATCTTTTATTTTTTGAGTGAAAGGGACTCAGTTTGCTGCCCAGAGAAACTGCTAGGGAGCAAAGAAAAGCAAGCAAATAAACTTATATGAGGTCAAAGGACTCAAGGATAAACTTGCTTCCTATCAAAGACAGACAATGTCAGGGCTCATAGACTTTCCTGGGGCTAAAGTCAGAGGCGGTTGCCTCCCGTCTTCAAAAGCCTCATTCATCATGCTGGCTGAAATATGTACCACAGATCTTGCCAAAAATAGCTGTGACTCAAATGTCCCTCATTCAAGCATGGAAGAATACAGTAGCCAACAAACTAAAACATATGTCTCAAACTCTAAAATAATACTTGATTAAAATTATTCTTCTGAGTCCATGCTCTGCAATAAGAGAAGCCACTGTGATGTGAAGCTCATGCATTGCAACCAGAAAAATGACCACAACTAGAAAAAAAAACAAAAACCGTGACTCAATGAAGACCCAGCACTGTCAAAATAAATAAATAAAAATTTTTAAAAAAGTATTTGCCAGCAATTATTGTCTTTATGATCTGAAATAAAATAACAAATGGTTTTCTGCATAGACTTTTTGTTCTAGGTATCTTTTACACTGCTTATGCCAAACAAAATTATATGTGATGTTAACAAAAACAAAAAGCAAAAAAAAAAAAATTGAATGGTAGGACTTGTAAGTGATTATTCAAGATAAATTAAATCCAAGGAGATAACAACCTACTGTTGACAAGCTCAGGCTTAATTCCCAACCCAAAACATGTATTTAAAAATTCTATTGTTTTATTTGTATATTATGCATCTTTGAGTGCAATCTATTTTTATTTTTTCTAGAGAGATAAAATCTTCAGGATTTTCTTAGATTCCAAATTTATTAATGTCCTGGAACTAGCAAAGGATGATTAATTTCAAAATACATTTGCAAATTAATTCAGATATCAATGACAAAACATTGACATATATGTGAATTAATGTCATAATTTTAGTCTTTTGAAAATTAGCACTTTTCAATAGGGAACATTACTAAAAAATGGCAAATATATAATAAAATGTATATTCGTGTCCTAATCTCTGCTTCTTTTGGGGGACTATATAATTATTATTTGACATATTTTCTATGTTAGTCATCGCTGGTTTGCTTTCTCAGTCATGTTTGACTCTTTGCAACCCCATAGATTGTAGCCCACCAGGCTCCTCTGTTCATGGGATTTCCCAGACAAGAATAGTGGAGCAGGTTCCATTTCCTTCTCCAGGGCATCTTCCAGACCCAGAGATTGAACCCACATCTCTTATATCTCCTGCACTGCAGGCAGATTCTTTACCACTGAGCCATTAGGAAAGCCAATATTAGTCATAAATCACTTTCAATTTAAAAATGATTCTCAGTACATAAAAAAGTTGGGAACTTCAGTGCTGGTATTAATTAATTTTGAAGCAATAGCAAAGGAATGTTCAACTCTTTTTAGCTTTATTAAAATACTGCTCTATTTTGTTATGTTAAACTATTGAAATATAAAAATAGGAGCCTTTGTCCTTTGAATTGATAAGCATCTTAAAATAGAATAAATGTTGCTGCCACTGGACTTTTATTATGATATTGTTTAAAGAAACACTTTAAGCTAGAAAATTAGAAACTTTCTTTTTCTTAAAATCTCTATATATGCTATGCCTTTATTCCCAGAAAACAAGCTAATGATATAAAAAAGAGCTTTAAATTTTTCACTCAAAACAATCACATTGAGATTAAATAGAAGAGAATAGGTCCTTTTGGGATTCTGTGGTATATTGTCACCGGTCTAAGACAAACACACCTTTAACTTCATTCTCAACAGGATGAGATTTCATGGCCCTGGTGTTCATCATGCATGTCAGAGAGGAAAGTAGAAAATCACAATTAGGAATGAGCTTATTAAAATTATTAAATTTCCAAGCTTCCCTTGTAGCTCAGCTAGTAAAGAATCTGCCTTCAATGCAGGAGACCCCAGTTTGATTCCTGGAGAAGTGATAGACTACCCACTCCAGCATTCTTGGGCTTCCCTGGTGGCTCAGCTGGTAAAGAATCTCCTCACAATGTGGGAGACCTGGGTTTGATCCCTGGGTTGGGAAAATTCCTTGGAGAAGGGAAAGGCTACCCAATTGTTTTCTGGCATGGAGAATTCCATGGATTGTATATCCATGAGGTTGCAAACAGCTGGACAAAACTGAGTGACTTTCAACACCTATACATTTCCAAATTTTAAAAACTTAACAGGGAGAATTTAGGGTAGTATTGAATTAAGTAGCAATAAATTAAGACAACTTTAGCTCCTGATAGATTCCAATAAGCTCTAGAACTTTTTTTTTTTTTTTTTGCAGAAAAAAGGAATGTTGTTCATGCTGAGTATATAGAAAAGCTAATAGATTCATTATCCTAGAAATATCTGATTTGCAAACTGGACCTAACTGAAGACTCACCCAGGTACATTTTGACTTCTTAAAAGAGATGAGAAGACCTTGGCTGTGGTATCTGACTTCAAATTCAGCAGTTCAGACTATGTTCCAGCTACCCCTGGAACTTCTTTACTTATCATTGTCAGTTTTTATAAATTGTGTTATCTACATTCTTGTGAAATAGTTTCTCTTCATCAAGACTTTGCCTATGACTGAATCATAGAATGTTGGTTCAAAAACAAGTCTAAGACCTACAAACTGTCTAAAGCACATCTAGAAAGATGCCCTCGAATCCTCTGTGGCCAGAAATGAAACAGATCTGAGGAAGTCTTTTCCAGTTTGAAATACACCTACCTTAAACTGCCACTTCTGCATATCCATCACTGGGGCTACTTCTTTTTCTTTTGATGATAGCAAAGTCTTTTCTGTCTTTTATATACGCCTTGGATATCCACTCCATTATTGCCCCTTCACCTCATTGTCAAGTTATATTTATTCCATTTTATTTTTTTTTATTTTTTATTTTTCCTATTTATTCCATTTTAAACATCACCAGATCTTTATTTTTATTTGCTACTATAAATAGCAGATTTTTGTGATTTTATTAATTACTTCATTCAAAAGTGATTGAGAATCATTGCCTCTTAACCTAAACTCACTGTGTTTTAGGAATTCTGATCTCACTTTAAGGAGCTAGTACTCAGTTTTAATAAACTATAGGCTTATTAAATTTTAGGTACAATCATTTTAGACATCACATAGCTCATTGCTCATGTTTTATAAATGTTAGTATTTGTGGTTTTCTCAATTGTGCAAACTTTCTTAAAATAAAACCAATTTCAATATTGAGTATTACTTTAGAAAATTGAGATCCGCAATATGAAATATGTTTATCGAAGTTAGTTAGAATTATAAAATCATGTGCATTTATAAAAAGTACAAATGTGCATTTGCAAAAACAAAAATTGCACAAAATATTCTCTATACACTTTACCCAGTTCACTCCATGTTAAGATTTTGTAAAACTATAGTATAATATCACATCAAGATACTGCCACTGATACAACCCATTTATGTTACTCAGATTACCAAAATCTGCCTCACACTCATCTGTGTCTATGTATGTAAACACATTAAGTTCTATACACTTTTACCACTTGTATCAGTCTGTGCCTCCACCAATGGAGTCAACGTACTGAAAAGTTCCATAACCGAGGGATCTCTGATGTTGCTCTTTTATAACCACGCAATAGCAATTTTAGCATAACTATTTTTACATTTTATTTGGGAAAGGGTCAAAAGGCATTCTGTCAGCTCAGTTCCTGTCCAGATAATTCAAATTAATTGTCTCCCTGTTCCTCTACAGATGCCATCACTGCTTGAGTTATAGAGCTCCAGGGTGCTCCTCCTCTCACTCCTTCAGAGTTGTGATCTATTGCATGTCGGTACATCATCAAAGCAAATTGCCTCTTCAATGATGTGTAAGTATAATACATCATCAAAATGGGACATGGTGATAACGCATTACCTGGAAAAAAATGACTATCACACTTGACAGACAAGGTCAAGGAGCAAATTCTGGCAGCTCCAGCAGTTCATCAGCAGCATTTGGGGTCTGGAGGAGAGTTTGTTTGCTTAGAATGATCCACTTGAAACATGGACAAGGCTAAAGACATATGTATGCTCCGGGTTGATTCCTTTGCTAAATTAAAAATGAGGTGATTGAACTTCCATTAAAATGACATCTGGGTGACATGTGAATAGGTTTTCTGTCCACAGGGTGTTTAGAATCCTGTGTATTTCTGACTCATTCAGCAGCAAATTGTTTTCCAGGGGAAGCTCCTCAATAAAATTGCAAACTCCTTCAGGGTAGTAACTGTCTTTACTTTCTTTGCTTCTTCCATGGTGTCTAAAACATTGTTGAGCCCATGGAAGGCACTCAATAAATACTTGTTTAATGGAATTGAATTTGTAAGCACCAGAGACTCATTTTTTTCTCAATATAGCTTGACACTCCGCTGCCCAGTATCTTTTCATGCTAGGTGGTAAGGTTAGAGTGCTAGAATTCTATTGGCTTACTATCCCATTGCTGTCTGTTTTTTTTTTTTTTTTCTTTCTTTCTTTTTTAAGTAGAGCTTTCTGGCCAGGAGCTATTTTTATAAAGGATTTCATTCCTAGCTCACGCGGATTAAACTTTTTTTTTAAGTTTGGCTTCAGGATGTGAGAGAAGTGTAACTCATGAAGGTTGTTCTGTACTGCAAAAAAGATAGGATTTGAGAAAGGGTGGTTTTTGACATTGGCACAGCAAGGGTCCCCTCCCCCTCCCCCAATTGCTGCCAAATTAGCTTCTCTAAGAAAAATACTGTATTTATTTCTTTAGTCTTTGGCTCACAGCAGTTTTATTTCAATGTCACCAGTGAAGGAGAGCATGGTAATATTTTGTCCAAGAGTGGGATCTAAAAATGAATCCTCTGAGGATGCATTAGAAGAAAGATACCATTATATGCTAGAAAAGATAGATCATTTTTTGATGCTATTGTAGGACACGTATCTATTTCAAAAATACACAGATGACAATACAGTGCATATAAAGTTCATTTGGCCAGCTCTAAAAATAACCAAATTAAATTTCTCATGATTATTATTGACAATGGGTATTCAAGTGGGAATACATCATACTGGTCATTTGGACAAGAGTGGTGAAATAGAGACAAAGTCAATAGATGTCATCTCATTTGCTGGTTCTAATTGCTTAGGGGCCATTATACTGAGAGTCTATTGATAGAAATTATCAGTCAGGGCTTAATTAGAATATCTGCCAGTGGCCCAAGACACAAGGCCTGGGACTAATAAAGGACTGTACCTATTAAAATTTGGGGCCATGATAAATCACTGAATAAAAATACACCAACAGACTGTTCTGAAAATCACACTCTAATAAGTTACATAATGTGCCTTTTTACATTATAATGCTAACTGTATATGTATTACAAGAAGAAAATAACAATAAATATTTAAAAACAAAAGGAACAAAAATACTCCAATGAAAACTATAATCCCACCCACCTGGAGGCAACAATTTATTGACTGATTAGTATAACACATCATCAAAATGGGATACAGTGATAAGGCATTACCCTGAAAGAAATGACTATCATTGGCCATTCTTTCACAGTATGAATTATTTTAATATCTCCTTTCCTCTCATATGTCATAAATATTTTTCACATCAAAAGATAAGCTTTGCAAAGCAATTGTAATATTTGCAGGGCAGTATATTATATGGATACAGCATAATTTAATAAACCAAATACTTATATTTATACATAGAGTTTAACTTGTGTGTATTTAAATTTATCTTGACACTAAATACTTTTGAAATGAAATGTTTCTAATTTCCTTAGTAAAGTCCCCAAATTTGAATTAAATAGCATACAGATTTTGCAGGGTTTATACTGCATTAAAAGAAGGAATTGTACTAAATTACAGTACAGAAAATCTCAGCCAACTTCAGCACCTGGAAACAAATGTATCCTGATTACAAAGTAGGTGCAGATAGTTCTGCTAAAATGCTTGTTTTGAAGAAGTGAGTCTGTTCCAAAACTAATGATATATTAAAGGACCATTTAGGCATAATGCAAATTTCACATTTGCATTCATGCTGGTTTGTCTCTGACAAACAGTAGGTGAAGGGACAAAATAGCACCTGGTTGAAACAAGCCGGGGCTTCCCTGATAGCTCAGCTAGTAAAGAATCTGCCCACAGTGTGGGAGACCTGGGTTCGATCCCTAGGTTGGGAAGATAGAGGGAAAGGCTACCCACGCCAGTATTCTGGCCTAGAGAATTCCAGAGCCTGTATAGTTGGGGTTGCGAAGAGTTGGACACGACTGAGAGACTTTCACTGAAACAAGCCCAGTAGTGATATACACAATGTAAATGTGCACACACCCGAACACCTAGTGGGTAATCTCGGTTCAACACATGTGTTGTTAGCTAACTCATTTATATCTTGTGTTACTGTTTTTTTGACTCATTTTGGATAAAGGTTTTCTCACTATCTCATAGTTCCTCAAAAACTGAAGCCCTTTCAACAGCCACTTCCACAGGGAAATTTAGGTTTTTAATTTTTGTATCATTTTTATTGGTTTCCCATTTTTGTGTGTATTTCATGACAAAGCTTTTAAAGCATTATGTCCCAACTCCATTTATCCTATGGTGGTTTAATCTCTCAGTCATGTCCGATTCTTGTGACCCCATAGACCCCACCAGGCT
The DNA here is from genome assembly GCF_014754425.2 of Oryx dammah. Lineage (NCBI taxonomy): Eukaryota > Metazoa > Chordata > Mammalia > Artiodactyla > Bovidae > Oryx > Oryx dammah. Next base: position 34,865,847 of record NW_024070193.1, read on the forward strand.
CCTCTGTCCCTGGGATTTTCCAGGCAAGAATACTGGAGTGTTTTCCAGGGATCTTCCCAACCCAAGGATCGAACCTGGGTCTCCTGCACTGCAGGCAGATCCTTTACCCACGGAGCTACCAGGGAAGACCATTTATCCTATATGCTCTTTATTTTTTATTTCATGACTTTGTGGTAATTTTTAGAAACAGCTTTGTTATATTATAACAGAGTTGATGTATGTTTGTGCTATATGTGTGAAAGAGGATTTTCTAAAAGACTCCCCTAAGTCAACACTTGTGTCATTCAAGATTAATCCTGATTTAAAAAACAGTAGCTATTAAGTTTTACTCATTAAAGAGTTAGAACTACATGACAGTTTCATTAAATCCATTTATAATTCACTCAGCCTAGAAGCTTTGAAGTTCTGTGATTCTTAAGACACTTTAAAAAAATTACTTATTTTAATTGGAAGATAAGTGCTTTACAATATTGTTTTGTTCTCTGCCATATATCAGTATGAATCAGCCATAGGAATACATATGTCCTCTCCCTCTTGGCCCTCCTTCCCATCTCCCAGCCCATCCCACACCTCTGGGTTGTCACAGAGCATCTGATTTGAGTTCCCTATGTCATACAGCAACTTTTCTGTGGCTATCTATTTTACATATGGTAATGTATATGTTTCCATCCTACTCTGTCAATTTGTCCCATTCTGACTGGTGTGAGGTGAGACCTCATTGTCATTTTCATTTTCATTTCTCTAATAATGAGGGATGTTGAGCATTTTTTTATGTGTTTATCAGCCATTTGTATGTCTTCTTTGGAGAAATGTCTGTTTAGATCTTCTGCCATTTTTGGACTGGGCTATTTATTTTCCTGATGTTGAGCTGTATGGGCTGCTTATGTATTCTGGAGATTAGTCCTTCATCAGTTGTTTTGTTTGCAATTATTTTCTCCTATTCTGAGGGTCATCTTTTAATCTTCTTTATTGTTTCCTTCGCTGTGTCAAATCTTTGAATTTTAATTAAGTCCCATTTGTTTATTTTTGTTTTTATTTACATTACTCTAGGAGGTAAGTAAAAGAGGATCTTGCTGTGATGTATGTCAAAGAATGTATTGCCTCTGTTTTCCTCTAAGAGCTTTATAGTTTCTGTCCTTACAGCCACTATGGAGAACAGTATGGACATTCCTTAAAAACCTAGGGAGAGAGCTACCATGCTGCTGCTGCTGCTAAGTTGCTTCAGTCGTGTCCGACTCTGTGCGACCCCATAGACGGCAGCCCACCAGGCTCCCCCATCCCTGGGATTCTCCAGGCAAGAACACTGGAGTGGGTTGCCATTTCCTTCTCCAATGCATGAAAGTGAAAAGTGAAAGTGAAGACGGACAGTCGTGTCTGACTCTTAGCGACTCCATGGACTGCAGCCTACCAGGCTCCTCTGTCCATGGGATTTTCCGGGCAAGAGGACTGGAGTGGGGTGCCATTGCCTTCTCCGAGAGCTACCATATGACCCAGCAATTCCACTACTGGACACATACCCTGAGAAAACCATAATAGAAAGAGATGCATGTACCCCAATGTTCATGGCAGCACTATTTAGAATAGGTAGGACATGGAAGTACCCTAGATCAACAGATGAATGGATAAAGAAGTTGTGGTACATATAAAATATTATATGTATAATATTAGTGTATAATATATGTATATACAAAAAGGACACAATTGATTCACTCCTAATGAGCTGGATGAATCTAGAGCATGTTATACAAACCACTTTTAATGTAGCAGTTTTGGATTATTTTCCCCAATATGCTAATAAAGTGTGATATTGTTCAAATTGATTTTATTTTTGTTATGAACTTGAATGTGTATCCTGCATTGAACTAGGCAGTATTTTTTCATTTCTATCCTCTTTCTTTTTCAATTTTCTCCAATTTTTCCAATGTAATAGGGAAAAAGTCCATAATGCCAGATATGATAAACTATTTAATATATGATTATTTTGCTACTTGTGTTTCTTTTATCTGTGGCCTGTGCCATAAAGAAGTAGACATGCAAATAGACATTTTTAAATATTGAGTTTTTGGACACCTGCCATAGGGCAATCCTCAGTGGGTTAGGTAACTAATTCTTAGAAAAGATCAAGTAAATGTGTCCCTATCTTTTCTAATAATACAATTTATTATGTTTTGTATGCATACATGTAAATACTGAGTGAACCCCTAACAGATTAAGCCCCCAAAAATCCATGCCAGGAGATATAATACTTAGTTACTAAAAACTAAAGATGAGGAAAAGAATCTTGAAAGTATACAAAAAAAACACATTGAATTTGGAGGGGAAAAACAATACAAATGACAGCAGATTTTTTATTAGAAGTCACTGGAGTCAGAAAGAAGTGGCACAATTATTTAGAATACTGAAAGAAAAGTCCTTTCAATCAAAGATCCTACACTCAGTAAAAATATCTTTCATAACTGAAAGGGAAATCAAGACATACTTATACAAAAGGAAAACTTTTATCATCAGCAGAACTATCACAAAAGAAGGGCTAAATGAAGTTTTTTCTCTAAACAAAACCAGAATGACAAAATGAGGAAATTTGAAGCATCAGGGAATAAAAGGAATGTGGTAAGCAAAATTATAAATACAATAGGATTAATTTCATCACTGAATTTTTCTAAACTATGTTTCATTGTAAAGAAAAATGTTATAACATTGTCTGATATGGTTTTAAGTGTACAAAAGAAATTGAGACAAATATTTATAAATATGAGAAAGTAAAGGGACATAAAACAGGTGAGGTTTTTGAACTTTAATAAAATCAGTAAAATTATAACACTAGAGTGTAATAAGTTATATATGAATACAATGTCATGGACAGAGGAACCTGGTGGACTACAGTCCATGGAATTGCAAGAATCCAACATGAATAAGCAACTACCCCACCACCACAATAACCCAGAACTACCATTAAAATTTCTATATTAAAAAAAATACTCAAAACACTATAGATAAATCAAAATAGAAGTCTAAAATTTTTCAGTTAACCAATAGGAAGACATGAAGTACAACTGAGAAACAAAACATGGAGAAAAAATATAGACAACAAAAAACCAAATGGGAGACATAAGCCTTAATATGTCAAGATAATACACCAAATAAAAGACAGAGATTAGTAGATTTTAACATGTGGTATACCTGTATGCTCTTTATGAGAAATTTGTTTCAGATACAATATAAGTAGATATAAGAGAAGGAAACATTCCCCATCCCACCTTATAAAGCTAGCATTGCCTTAAGAAAATCAGATAGTAAAAGCAGTAAAACTACAGAGAAATACTCCTCATGAATATATATGCAAAATTCCTCAACAGAATACTAGGAAATAGTGTTCAAGGTTGTATAAAAAGAATTATACACTATGACCAAGTGGAGTTATTCAAGAGAAACATGTCTGGTTTAATGTTAAAACAATGTAACCTATTATACCAATAAGCTAAAGAAGAAAAGTCATCTGATTGCCTTAACAGATGTGGACAATTCTTTGACAAAATTCACTAACCACTTTAGGATTTTGGTACTAACATACACGCACTACTATATGTAAAACAGATAATCAACAAGGACCTACTTAGCATAGGAAATTCTCCTCAATATTCTGTAATAATCTAAATGAAAAAATAATCTGAGGGAATAGATATATGTATATATATAGTTGAATCACTGCTGTATCCCTGAAAATAACACATTGTAAATTAGCTATATTCCAATATAAAATGAAAAAAATAATGACTCTCAGAAACATATAAATAGAGAAAACTTTTCTCAACTTGTTACGGATCTTCTTAAAAAATAAAAAAAGCTACATTTATCATTGCAGTCAATGGTAAAGATCAAATTATCCCCCCCAAATATCAGGAAAACACATTCCTATTCAATAAAGCCAAAGAAATAAAGCAAGAAAAGAAAAAAATAACACCCATTGGAAAAGAAGAAATTAAAAAATTCTAGGGTGAATTAGTGAGTCTGCAAGGTCATATGATACATACAAGATTAACATTTAAAATTCGACTCTATCTTTGTACAATAAGCAAGGAACATAGGACACAAAATTTAAAAGTACAATACCACTTATAGTTGTTAAAAGGAAATATTTAGATGTAAATCTAGGAAAATATGTATAGGAATTTTATGTCAAAATTATGTAATGCTGATGAAAGTAATCAAACTACATAAATGGAAGAATACTTTAATGGATTTGAAGATTCAATGTGGTAAATATGTCAACTTTCTCCCAAATGATATACAGGTTAACACAATTCCTATTAAAACTCCAACAATATTTTTGTAGATATAAACAACATATTTTAAAACTTATATAGAAAGGCAAAAGATTAAAACAATTTTCAAAAGAAGAATAAAATGGGAAGTACAAGTCTATCTAATTTCAAGCCCCATGTTCAAGTAATCAAGATAGTTTGGTATTGACAGGAAAAAAAAAAAAAAAAAAACCCAGACACATAGATCAGTGGAATACAATAGAAAACCCTGAGTTTGACTCATCCTAACACATCCAACTGATCTTATACATAGGTGCAAAGGCAATTAAAAAAAAAAAGACTATCTTTTAATAAAGGGTGCCAGAGAAATAGAATATTCATATGGGAAAAATAACTATGTCTCATGCCTTTCATAAACATTAACTCAAAGCAGAGAATGGATTTAAAAATAAAATGATAAAACTTTTAGAAAACTTAGAAAAAATCTTTGGAATCTAGAACTAGGCAGAGTTCTTATACTTGACACCAAAAATATGTTCCATAAAAGAAAAATATTATAAATTAAATTTCTTTTCTTTGCAATGGTCCCTATCAAAAGTATTGAAAGAAGCTATAGATAAAAAGAATTTATTTGCAAATCACATATCCAGGAACAAATTGCTATGTAGAAAATATAGAGAATGCTTAAAACTCAAATTTCATGGCACAAATAATCCAGTTAGAGAATGAGCAAAAATAAATAAAGAAAAAAGAAAAGAAAAAAACTCTTCACCAAATACATACACACACACACACATATGTACATAAGCTCATGAAAATTTATTAGGTAACACTGGGTCATCAGAAAAATGCAAAGTAAAACCCCAGTATGGTATCACTATAGAACTATGTGAATGAATAAAAGTAAAAATAATGAAATAAACATGTTAGTAAAGATGCTGAGAAGCTGAATAACTCTTACATAACTAGTGAGAATCAAAGAAAGGAAGAGTTTGTAGGTTTTTAGGTAAACCTATAACTATTGCCTAGAGCAATGGCTCTTCTAGGCTTTTATTCCAGAGAAATGTGTAAAGGAGTATTCATAGTAGCTTTATCCATCATAGTTCCAAACTACAGACAACCTAGAAGTTCTTCATCTGGTGACTGCCTAAACAAATCACAGTATATTCATACTATGAAGTGCTACTCATGAGCATGGCTTATGCTAAATGAAAACAGCCAGGCCCAAAACGTTATATACTGTATTCCACAGAAACACCATCCTTGAAATGTTGACTAAATTATAGAGATGGAAAACAGATAAGTGGTTGCCAGGCCAGAAGTGGATGTGGTTATTAAAAAGTAAAATGAAGATTCCTTATGGTGACAAAAATGTTATGTATCAGTCTCAATATCCTAGTTGTGATATGCATTCTAGTTTTCAAAATGTTGTCATTGGGAGGATCTGGGTAAAGGGAACAGAAGAGCTCTCTGAATCAGTTCCTGAAACTGCATATGAATGATATCAAAAGACAATATAAACACACACACAGACACACATACATGCATGCTATGCTATGCATGCTAAGTCGCTTCAGTCGTGTCCAACTTGGTGTGACCCCACAGACGGCAGCCCACCAGGGTCCTCCGTCCACAGGATTCTCCAGGCAAGAATACTGGAGTGGGTTGCCATTTCCTTCTCCAGATTCCTAATAACCAGTGCATAAAAGGAAATAAGATGGATACCATAAGTCACCATAAACCAGACCAAAAAATTAAAGGAAAAAGTTTTAATCTTATATCTGATTAAAGATCAGTTCAGTTCAGTCGCTCAGTTGTGTTCGACTCTCTACGACCCCATGAATCGCAGCACACCAGGCTTCCCTGTCCATCACCAACTCCCGGAGTTCACCCAAACTCATGTGCATCGAGTCGGTGATGCCATCCAACCATCTCATCCTCTGTCGTCCCCTTCTCCTCCTGCCCCCAATCCCTCCCAGCATCAGGGTCTTTTCCATGAGTCAACTCTTCGCATGAGGTGGCCAAAGTACTGGAGTTTCAGCCTCAGCATCAGGCCTTCACGCACACACACTCACTCTAAAATCCCAAGTTTCTCCATTGCATATTTCCATTTGTATCCTATATTTAAACATTTTATCCTACATTAAACTGCTAGTGACAGGTTTCATAGGGGTGTGACTTATGTGGAGAGAGGGTCCCACACTTAGAAAGTCTCTGTTCTGGGGTTAATCTTCTGATGCTGCCATATTGAAATTCTTAAGAATACTTGAGCTAGGAGCCCACATTTGCATTTGCAACAGATACACAAATTATAGACCAGGTCCTGGTGATAGGTAATATAACAATTTACAGGTAGCTATTAGGTTGGTGCAAAAGTAATCAGCTATTTCAGAGCCTGAATTTTTAATCATTATAACTAGGTTCAAATACATCTTTGTTATTCAAAATAGGAACCATTACAATCAACATCTTTTGGCCAATGAGAAATAAAATGGTTTCCCTGCAAAAGGTTATTGAAATGCTTGAAAAAGTGGTAGTTGGTAGATGAAAGGTCATGTGAATATGGAAGATGAGGCAAAAATTCATAGTCAAATTCATTCAATTTTTGAAGTGTTGGTTGTGTGACATGTGGTCAGGCATTGTCATGGAGAAGAACTGACCCCATTCTGTTAAGTGATGCCAGCTGTAGCTGTTAGTTTTTGGTGCATCTTATCAACCTGCTGAGCATACTTCTCAGATGTAATGGTTTCACTGAGATTCAGAAAGCTGTAGTGGATCAGACCAGCAGCAGACCACCAAACAGTGATCATGAGCTTTTTTTGGTGCAAGTTTGGAGCAAGTTTGGCTTTCTTTGGAGTTTCTTCTCATGGAGCTGGCTGTTGTCAGTTGTATAATATCTACTTTCCACCACATGTCACAACCAGATGGAAAAATGGTTCATTGCTGTTGCATAGAGAGAAGACGACACTTCAAAACAACATTTTTTTTTGATTTCTGGTCAGCTCATGAGGCACCCAATTATTGAATATTTTCACCTTTCCAATTTACTTCAAATGCCAAATGACTGTAGAATGGTCAATATTGAGTTCTTTGGCAACTTCTCAAGTACTTAGAAGATCAATGATGGGTCTCAATCGATCATTGTCAACTTTTCATTGCCAGCCACTGTGCTCCTCATCTTCAGGGCTCTTGTTTCCTTTGTAAAACTTCTTGAACTACCATTGCCCTGTACCTTTGCTAACAGTTCCTGGGCCAAATGCATTGTTGTGAATTATCTCTGCTGCTATACAACCCAGTTTGAACTTGAATAAGAAAATCACTTGAATTTGCTTTTTGTCTAACATCATTTCCATAGTCTAAAATAAATTTAAGATATATAAAAGTAATAAGTCATTAGCAAAAAATAAAGCAAGAAATGCATATGAAAATAATATATAACATAGCCACATTTATTTAAGAATGTATTCCAATATCAAATGGTGAATTTCAGCAATGCAAAAACCAAAATTACGTTTATACCAATCTAATATTTTTTTCCTAATAAGGAGTAGAAAAGTTAGCTGTTACAGATAAAAATTCAAATCACATGATTGATGCATGTTAACCATATTTTAAAAAGCCAGAGTGAGACCTGAGATTAGTCTGAATCCTCTTTAAGAAAAAAAAAAAAGAAAGAAAGAAATTGATCCCACCAACACATACCTATCTAAGTCTGAGTCCTAAATTTCAAAAGCTATTGTTTCTAGCTACTGCAAAGCTAGATTTGCAATACAAATTTGCAATACCTGACCTTTCACAAGAAAATATGGTTATTTTTCATTCTTCATCTCCTAAGCAATTTGCTTATTGTGCAAGGATTTTCAGGGGAAAAAAATGTTACTGTTCAGATTTGAGTTTTTGCAAAATGCACCAAGCTATAAATTTATCATAACATGAAGGATCATCATAAATCATAAAATTGTAGTTGTTAGGAAAATGAATAAGAAATGTAGTCAAAAGAGATTGTAGTTGTATGATTTTTAAAAGTCAACATAATACAAAATAAACTTTGAAAACTTTTAAAACTTGGCTAAAACATGGGTACTGAATTTTCCTAAAATAAGTGCCCTTCCTTCCTTTTTTCCTTCATCTCTCTCTCATATGCTTTTCAATATGTTATAGTGTTTTCATTGCCTGAATGCTGTGTAACTTCCAAATTTACATACAAGAAAAACCAACAAAACAAGAATGACTCCACAGCAAAGGAGATGACTGCTATAAAGAATCTAGTGTTCTACATCTTATAGAGCAGATAATAGATACTTGCTGAGTGAATGTGTTGGTTAACTTGAAAGTAAAATCTGATGGAGATACTTTTATCATACAGATAATTCACTGAAAACTGATGACCATCCACAATTCATTTGTTCATATAACGTATGATCAATGTTTACTATAATTATCCTAAAATTTCAGAAGAAACTTGAGGAGTCCTTTATACCACCTTTCTCTATAAATTTATTAAGATCAGTCTTATGCAGCTTCCTTTTAGAAAGAAATATTAATTCACATTTTAATGAGTATACCCTGGAAAAGAATATTATATTAATACCACTATTTGACTAACTGTCAAAATAAAATGGAACCTGTTAGCCCAAAGTGTATCTTGGCTAATTTATATATATGTAGGTGAAAAAAAAAAAGATGAGTTAAGCAAATTTGTGCTATTTTAGAATATTTCCCAGATTTTTTTCTCCATTTTTTATGTATGTGAAGAGGAATTTTAACTAAGTGTGTGTTTTCATTTTAAATTAACAAGGAAATGAATAAACTGAATTATCAGATTCTTGTATCAGGTGCTCTGTTGATCACTGAAAAGCTTCCATGTGACTATAAGTGAACAGTGAATTAACATGCTGAAAGGCAAATTAAAAACACGAGGATGCATTGTGCTAGAGCATCCAACAGATGAACTGGATGTGGACTCCAATTCTTCACTGAGATCAACTCTAGAACAGGGATGCAAAGTCAAATACCTTAAATGCAAGTCAAATAATATACACAAGTGAATTGAGCCTGGTAGGTTACAGTCCATGGGGTTGCAAAAAGAGTTGGACATGGCTGAGCAACCAAAGAGAGAAGAGAGGAAAGATGAAAATGTAAGGAAATGAAACAAGAAAGAATGCCTAGAACTAAAGTACAAGCCCCTTCTCATGGAATCCAAAAGATTATTTTTTTTAACTTCTGATATATTGTGCTGGCCAAATGAGAGCAATGTTGAGGTTCTATTTAGATTCCATCAGTAAACAATTTGAACTCTCATTCTGGGAAGAACTCCACACTAAACTGTTGCAATATGTAATTACAGAAACAAAACAATACAATGATAGCAATAAACACACTCAGTTATAGTTAGTGGGCTGAACAGCAGGGCCTGAAGCATCATGATCAAAGAGCACCACATCCCACATTAGATTAGTGAACACAATTTATAATGTTAATGTGAAATATTTGATTATCTTGTTTTCAGACCAATTTTCCAATGGAAAGAAGAGGCATCATTGCACAGCGATTTATCCATCTGCTTACATTAACATTAAAGGACAAGCAGGTATTACACAACCCAAGCTATGGGTGGAATCTTTTCATTAATTGAAAAGCATCCCTAGTGAAAAAAACACTGGTAACAATTAAAATAAGATCAAAATTGCCATGTTTGGCTATTTTATTATTATTATTATTCATGAGGAGGAGATGAATTAAAGTAGAATTCACAAACTAGTGAGGTTTCCTCATACTCTTTTTGCTACCCAGTATTTGAGAGTCCTTTGGACTGCAAGGAGATCCAACCAGTCCATTCTGAAGGAGATCAACCCTGGGATTTCTTTGGAAGGAATGATGCTAAAGATGAAACTCCAGTACTTTGGCCACCTCATGCGAAGAGTTGACTCATTGGTAAAGACTCTGATGCTTGGGAGGGATTGGGGGCAGGAGGAGAAGGGGACGACAGAGGATGAGATGGCTGGATGGCATTACGAACTCAATGGACGTGAGTCTGAGTGAGCTCTGGGAGTTGGTGATGGACAGGGAGGCCTGGAGTGCTGCAATTCATGGGGTCGCAAAGAGTCGGACGCGACTGAGCGACTGAACTGAACTGAACCGAAGTGAAATTATGTCTAGTCATACCGAATATAGAAGTAGATGTTCTCACGGACAGTAGCCTGCACCAGGCTCCTCCGTCCATGGGATTTTCTAGGCAAGAGTACTGGAGTGGGTTGCCGTTTCCTTCCCCAGGGAATCTTCCTGACCCAGGGATTGAACCGAGGTCTCCCACATTGATAGATGCTTTACCGTCTGAGCCACCAGGGGACGTTCATACAGAATATAAAAGTAGATGTTCTCTATATTACTTCAAATCTTTCATACCATAAAGCCATGAAGACTAGGATGTTTACTTATCCTCTACTTTATTTGCTTATTTTCATTTCTAAGAGTCAAAAAATGGAAAAATAATTCAAACAGTTCTTGATATAATTTTATGGAAATTATTCATAATTTTAGAGTCAAATTTAGGTGTCTTTTCTCACCATACTCATTTCATATTGGGCTTTTCCGGTGACTCAGATGGTAAAGAATCTGCCTGCAATGCAGAAAATCAGGGTTTGATCCCTGGGTTGGAAAGATCCCCTGGAGAAGGGAATGACTACCCACTCCAGTATTCTTGCCTGAAGAATTTCACAGACAAAAGAACCTGGTGGGCTACAGTCCATGGTGTCGCAGAGTCAGACACAACTGAGAGACTTTCACTTTCACTTTTCACACATTCACAACTCTTGACTTATTTTTTTTAATGTGAAACAAAGAAAAATTAATTCAGCCATATATTTATATGTACTTTCTAGACTGTGTGTATATGTGTGTGCCCATGTGTGTATATAGTCCTGAGTTAATTACCACATCAGTGTTGCTCTAATAGCTATCACTAGTGATTGGGGGAAGAGAAAATTAGGACTGACATCTCCCAGTGTTAGTCTAGTGGAAGAATAAATGAAATATATTAATAAGATATAAGATAGATACAATTTTAACACAATAATCTACTAAATTTCCCTGGAGAAAGAAATGGGCCCACTCCTGTTCTCTTGCCTGGGAAATCCCAAGGACAGAGGAGCCGAGCGGGCTACAGTCCATGGAGTCGCAAAATAGTTGGACACAACTGAGTGACTAAAAAGAATAACTATTAAATTTATGCTAAGGATGATGGTGGAGAAAGAGCAAAAAAATTTAGCTTTTGAATAAGTCTGGAGAGAGATGTTAGAAAAAGGTGAACTTCACGTGGTAACAAGTCTGAACATATGTATTCATTCAAAGGAAATAAAAGTGATGTTCTAAGATAAAAGAAGCTAGGGAGTATGTTAATTGCTATACATTTATTAAGAGAAAGGACTAAAAAAAAAAAGGACTAAAGACAAGAGAAGGATTTTTTAAAATCAATTAATTAGGAGAAGAAAAGAGGTTGACATTAAGAAAGATTACCCATGAGAGATGCTTTTCCACATTCCCAAGACTTGGGCATTGAAACTGTTTTGTGTGTAAAAATACACTAGCTTCACCCTTGCCAGGAACCTCCCTGGTGACTCAGTGGTAAAGAATCCACCTGCCAATGGAGGAGACTCAGGTTCAATCCCTGGGTCAAGAAGACCCCCTGGAGAAGGAAGTGGCAATCCAGCCCAGTATTCTTCCCTGGAGAATCCCATAGACAGAAAGGATCCTAGTGGGCTACAGTCCATGGGATCACAAAATAGTCAGACACAACTTGGTGACTAAAGAATGAAAAGACTATTGTTGCTCAAAGCATGATGTACATAGTATCAGCATTAGTATTATCTGGGAATCTGTTAAAAACGCAGACACTCAGGACCAAACCCAAACTTACTAAATTGGAATCTGCGTTTTAAGAAGATCCCAGATGACTCCTAAAGGAAATCCTGAATATTCATTGGAAGGATGGATGCTGAAGCTGAAGCTCCCATATTTGGCCACTTGATGGGAAGAACTGACTCATTGGAAAAGACCCTGATGCTGGGAAAGATTGAAGGCGGGAGGAGAAGGGGACGGCAGAGGATGAAATGGTTGGATGGCATCACCGACTCGATGGACATGAGTTTGAGCAAACTCTGGGATATAGTGAAGGACAGAGAAGCCTGGTGTGCTACAGTCCATAGGGTCGCAAAGAGCCAGACACAACTGAGTGACTGAACAACAGCAGTAGGTGTCTCCTGGGCACACTGTAATTTAGGAAGCACTGGAGCTGGACTATCAAGTACAAATACTTGCCCTAAGCCACAGTACTTCTGACTCTTTTCACCATTTTATCCTCTCAGGATATTGACTGTGGACAAAAAGGCAAACTCAAAACCCTGGTTTATAGCAGTTTTACATAAAATTGTATTCCTAGCACACAGAGAGAAGTGAGTACAGAGGACAAAGAAAAGCAGCAGCTTTTGAACTTTCACCCCTTTTCAGAATTCTTAAAAATTCAGACAGCTGTCCTCTAAAAGGCATTTTCTCTTTGGCAGTTGAATCTTTGTAGTCTGACTTGTGAGCGGATCTCAAAGATTCCCTTCTGCCCAGCTGAGCTGTGCTGACTGTGACAGGCGGCATGGAGTCAATTTCCCTGCCATCCCAGCCCACCTACTTTGCCAAGCTTGTTCCCACGTCTCCTTTATCAGAGAGGCCTCAGAACCACAGAAGACAGTCAGTGACTTGACACCGGCCATAAAAATCCTTAAAGAAAGTCAATTCATTATTGCGCTTGCAGACAGAATTTGCATTTCTAACGGAGGGCTAGGACAGTACTGAATAGACCAAGAAGTTTCCTCCCAGAAGTAAAACTCTGTTAAAAGTGGTGTTGAGAGGAGGCTATTCTCCTATCTTGAGGTGACAATATTCAGATTGGTGCTTCTATCTGCCCTACTGAATACATTTGCAAATCTCTCAGGTTTTTGTCTTTATCCTACATGGAGATTTTAAGATGTAAAAAGTCCATTCAAACCTATTTCTCTCTCTTTTATATGGATTAATTTTGTAGGCATTGAATAGTATGACCGTGCAATATCTATTTTAAATCTGTGTAGGCAGAAAGTATAAATGGGCATTGTTAATCTTTTAAAAGCAAACTGAAGTTTTCAGGTTGGAATTGATTAGATTGTTAGGGTATTAAGCCCTGTCTGGGGCAGTTGGTAGGAGAGGGGATTGGGACTTCTGCTTTGTAAATAAACCTTTAAAGTGGATTTGCTGTTTCTATGGGGAAATACCTTTGATTTGGTGGTTGGGAAGAGTTGGCATTTTTCTGCTTAGGAGGAGAGCAAAATGGACCTCAAATCTATATCCCGGTTTTCTCAGATTATCAACCTGTTTTGAAAAATGAATGGACTCTATAGCATAACGTAAGAATAAAATTTGGAAAATAGTATTTAGGACAGTAAGAGCAGAGATAATAGTGGAAGGAGGATGTGCAGATGATTTTATAGAAAGAAAAATATGCCATTAAAAGTTTTAGGATAGTTTTCATTTACAGAAAAATCACAAAGATAGCACAGAGTTCCTCTCCCCTCCCAGTTTTCCTTATTATCAAGATCTTACATTACTACAGTACATTCGTTACAATTAACACTGAGTGACTAACACTTTCCCTTTCATTTTATCAGTAACTAAAGTCTATAACTTATCTTCAGATCTCTTTAATTTTTATCTGGTGTCCTTTCTCTGTTTCCAGACACCACATTCATTTCTTTGTCATGTCTCCTAATCTCCTATTGACTGTGATCGCTTCTTAGGCTTTCCTTGTTTTTGATGATCTCGACAATTTTAAGTAGCATTGGTTAAGCATTTTGTAAAATACTGGTCAGGTATGAGGTATGTCTGCTGTTTTTCACATAATTAGCCTGAGATTCAGGTTTTTGAGTGGAAGACCATATAAGTAAGGGCTTCCCTGGTGACCCAGGTAAAGAATCTGCCTGCAATGAAGGACATCTGGGTTTGATCCCTGGTTCTGGAAGATCTCCTGGAGAAGGAAATGGCAACTCACTCCAATATTCTTGCCAGAATAACCCCATGGACAGGAACCTGGTGGGCTACAGTCTATGGGGTTGCAGCGTTGGACACGACTGAAGTGATTGAGCACGGATGAGAGCCACACAGGTAAAGTGCATTCTCATCACACCATCTCAAGCATCAACATGACCTATCACAGCTGATAAAGACCTTGATTACTCAGGTCCACTATAAAGTTTCATTTTCCCCCTTTGTGAACTGCACACCCTGGAAAGAAGTTACTAAATAGCCTGTGCTTAAGAAATAGGGCGTTATGCTTTGCTTTCCTGAGGTGAAAGAGGAGGAGTAGCTACATTAATTATTTGATATTCTCCTGTATAGAAAACTAGTCTATTCTCCTTATTCATTGATTTATCTATTATATATAATTAATTTATCATTTATTTCACTATGGAATCATGAATGTTTATGTTAGAATTTGAGTTAAGTCCATTTGAGTTATTTCATTACTCACATGTTTCTGGTTTTGGCCATTTGGGGAAGTTTTTTGGCTCCTGGAATACACCATTCCTAAAAGGAGAATAGAACAGAAATGAAAAGTGAGAAATGTCTATTTAGTTCTTTGGCCCATTTTTTGATTGGGTCGTTTATTTTTCTGGAATTGAGCTGCAGGAGTTGCTTGTATATTTTTGAGATTAGTTGTTTGTCAGTTGCTTCATTTGCTATTATTTTCTCCCATTCGGAAGGCTGTCTTTTCACTTTGCTTATGTTTTCCTTTGTTGTGCAGAGGCTTTTAATTTTAAGTAGATCCCATTTGTTTATTTTTGCTTTTATTTCCAGAATTCTGGGAGGTGGATCATAGAGGATCCTGCTGTGGTTTATGTCGGAGAGTGTTTTGCCTATGTTCTCCTCTAATAGTTTTATAGTTTCTGGTCTTACATTTAGATCTTTAATCCATTTTGAGTTTATCTTTGTTTGCGGTGTTAGAAAGTGATCTAGTTTCATTCTTTTACAAGTGGTTGACCAGTTTTCCCAGCACCACTTGTTAAAGAGATTGTCTTTACTCCATTGTATATTCTTGCCTCCTTTGGAAACTGGAGCCGATTATACAGAGTGAAGTGAGCCAGAAAGAAAAACACCAATACAGTATACTAACACATATATATGGAATTTAGGAAGATGGCAATGATGACCCTGTATGCAGGACAGCAAAAAAGACACAGATGTGTATAGCGGACTTTTGGACTCAGAGGGAGAGGGAGAGGGTGTGATGATTTGGGAGAATGGCATTGAAACATGTATAATATCATGTAAGAATCGAAATGCCAGTCTATGTCTGATGCAGGATATGACACGCTTGGGGCTGACGCGCGGGGATGACCCAGAGAGATGTTGTGGGGAGGGGGGTGGGAGGGGGGTTCATGTTTGGGAACGCATGTACACCTGTGGTGGATTCATGTCAATCCATGCCAAAACCAATACAGAATTGTAAAGTAAAAATTAAAAATAAATAAATAAATAAATAAATAAAAGAAAAGTGAGAAGGCTGGAAAAAAATAGTTTTTAAGCCACACTATATAGTTTTTTAAAAAATAGAGAGCCTAGGATGTACTCACAGGAGTTTAGTTTGAAGTTCTGGGTTGACTAGGCTTTGACAACCAGTAGCAATATGTTGTTGGGGCTTCCCAGGTGGCAGTAATAGTAAAGAACCTGCCTGCCAACTCAGGAGACATAAGAGACAGGCATTCGATCCCTGGATTGGGAAGATCCTCTGAAGAAGGGAATGGCAACCCACTCCTGTATTCTTGCCTGGAGAACCCCAAGGAGAGAGGAGCCTGGTGACTACAGTCCATAGGGTCGCACAGAGTTGGACACACTGAAGCAATTTAGCATGTGGCACACAGCGATAGGACGCCTCAAGTCATTTGCCTGAACACAGAGAATAATAATGTCTGCTGCTGCTGCTGCTGCTGCTGCTGCTTCTGCTGCTGCTGAGTCGCTTCAGTCATTTCCGACTCTGTGCGACCCCATAGACGGCAGCCCGCCAGGGTCTGCCATCCCTGTGATTCTCCAGGCAAGAACACTGGAGTGGGCTGCCATTTCCTTCTCCAATGCATAAAAGTGAAAAGTGAAAGTGAAGTCGTTCAGTCCTGTCTGACTCTTAGCGACCCCAGGAACTGCAGCCTACCAGGCTCCTCTATCCATGGGATTTTGGCTTCACTCAAAACTGAGATTAAAAATGCTTCACCCTTTTAAAATAGAAAATGAGTCACTGTTGAAACACACTAACTGGGAATTCATCATGCAAATGTGATAATTTATAATGATATCCAAAAATTAGTAAGCATGACTGACAGAGAAATGACTGTAAATCTCAGCAGTGATTTTCTACAGGATTTCTGAGAAAAACAACAACAAAAAAGAATAAAAATCAACTGAAGCAATAGATAGAGTCTTTCAGATGTCTCAGAATCATATTAGGCATGAAGAGCAGCAGTTCAGATGATCAAAGTTGAAAGCATCCCACTGTCAGGTCCTGTAGCAAAATTTTGCACTCAAAAGAGCTAGAGTTGCTAGGAACCATTGATGTAAGAAGGATGTAACCCAAGGGAAAGTCAAAATAAAATTAAAATGCCTGGGGAGACACTTTTATGGGTTTATGGTATTCCTCATGGGGCACAAGTGGGTGGGTAGAAGATTCCAGATGGTCCTTGACTTAGGATGGTCCCACATACAACTTTTCCACTTTAGGATACTGAGAAAGCAATTTTCCCATTTGGTAGGTACTGTACTTGGATTTCTGAATGTGGATCTTTTCCATGGCCAGCGATAGGCCACAGGACACTCCCTTGGGATGCTCAATGATTACATTGAGGCTTGCTTCCAGTCAGCCACCCGATCATGAGGGTAAATAACTGATACACTTAAAACCATTCTGGTTTTCACTTTCAGTACAGTATTCAGTACCTTACAGGAAATACTCAACATCTTCCTATAAAGTAGACTTTGTGCTAGATACTACTGTCCAACTGTAGGCTAATGTAAGTGTTCTGACCACATTTAAGTTAGGTAGTCAGGTGTATTACTATATGCAGTTTCAGCTTATGATATTCTCAGTTTACAGTGGGCTTATGAGGACGTATCCCCATCATATGTGGAGGAAGAGCTAAGTAAATTCCTGTTATATATCTAATATCTTTTAACAGTATTGAATGTAAAAATTTCCTATTTTAGTTTATGAAGATCTGAAGCTATTAGATTGTAACATTCCTTATTGGATTCAGTGCTTAATTTCCAATTAAATTGCACTACACAGTAAGATGCCATATTCTCTAGTGAGTGTTTTTCATGAGTTAAGCCACTGCTTATTGAACACAAATTAATCAGCAAGTCATAGTCCCTGAAACTTTTAGTCTCCACTAGTACGACTTGATGACTTGAAACTAGACATAATATGTAGGTCATCCACATGTAACTGCAACATTCCTTAAGGCATTTTGTGAATAAGGTATGTATGCAAACTTGGAACAGGTCTTCACCTCAGTAAACTGACACTCTAGAAGTGATGTTCGAGTTGCTGAAAAGTTGTTGCTGAACCATGAAAGATGCCTGGATTCTTGGCCTCCAGGGGAGAAGAATTCAATCCGGGGCCAGAGACGAGGCTTGATAGCTCAGAGCTTTTGTGTAATAGAGTTTTGTTAAAGTATAAAAGGGATAGAGAAAGCTTCTGACATAGACATCAGAAGGGGGCAGAAAGAGTACCCCCCACGCTAGTGTTAGCAATGGAGTTATATAATTGTAATCAGTTATTACAGTGAATCAAAAGAATGTCTGGAGGTTGTAAAGAATTTTACTAGACCCACTCCCATAATTTACATTTTAAGATAACAGGATTAGCCAGAAGGTTTTCAGGAAGGAGGAACTGTCCTCAAGCAGGATACATTGTTGTTGTATAATCCCTAGTACAGAGTTTAAACTGAATTGTGTAATTGTGCAATTTCTGACTAAGACTCAGAAAACTAAGATCATGGCATCTGGTCCCATCACTTCATGGTAAGTAGATGGGGAAACAGTGGAAACAGTGGCTGACTTTATTTTGGGGGGCTCCAAAATCACTGCAGACGGTGACTGCAGCCATGAAATTAAAAGACATTTACTCCATGAAAGGAAAGTTATGACCAACCTAGATAGCATATTAAAAAGCAGAGACATTACTTTGCCAACAAAGGTCTGCCTAGTCAAGGCTATTGGAGAAAGCAATGGCACCCCACTCCAGTACTCTTGCTTGGAAAATCCCATGGACGGAGGAGCCTGGTAGGCTGCAGTCCATGGGGTCACTAAGAGTCAGGCACAACTAAGCGACTTCACTTTCACTTTTCACTTTCATGCATTGGAGAAGGAAATGGCAACCCACTCTAGTATTCTTGTCTGGAGAGTCCCAGTGACAGAGGAGCCTAGTGGGCTGCCGTCTATGGGGTCGCACAGAGTCGGACACGACTGAAGCCACTTAGCAGCAGCAGCAGCAGTCAAGGCTATGTTTTTTCCAGTGGTCATGTATGGGTGTGAGAGTTGGACTGTGAATAAAGCTGAGCGCCGAAGAATTGATGCTTTTGAGCTGTGGTGTTGGAGAAGACTCTTGAGAGTCCCTTGGACTGGAAGGAGATCCAACCAGTCCATCCTAAAGGAGATCAGTCTTGGGTGTTCATTGGAAGGACTGGTGCTAAATCTGAAACTCCAGTACTTTGGCCACCTCATGCAAAGAGTTGACTCAGTGGAAAAGACCCTGGTGCTGGGAGGGATTGGGGGCAGGAGGAGAAGGGGACGACAAAGGATGAGATGGCTGGATGGCATCACCGACTCGATGGACATGAGTTTGAGTGAACTCCAGGAGTTGGTGATGGACAGGGAGGCCTGGCATGCTGTGATTCATGGGGTCGCAAAGAGTCGGACATGACTGAGCGACTGAACTGAACTGACCTGATTTCCACTTTTTTTGTCACTTTTCTGTTAATCCAGGACTCACTTGTTTTTTGCAAACAAAAATGGGATAGGAAAAAACATTCAAATCAAGGATGGCATGATTTGACTTTATGTGGGCATGTACCAGAAACTTACTTTTAATTTTCTGTACCATTTCAAGCATCCCTGTGTATATGCAGCCATTCTAACTACACTTTAGCACTGGTATTAGTACAGTGACAATAATAGCAATAATAGTTATTAACTGTATACCTTACTCCAGACACTGTACTCCATTGTGTTATAGTGTATTGATTGTACCATTTAATCAAACTTCCCTGGTGCCTCATTGGTAAAGAATCCACCTGCCAAGTAGGAGACACAGATCTAATCCCTGGGTTGGGAAGATCCCCTGGAGAAGGAAATGGCAACCCACTTCAGTGAGTTCTTGCCTATTCTTGCCTGGGAAACCCCATGGACAGAGGAACCTGGAGGGTTACAGCCCATGGGGTCACAAATCACACACAACTTAACAATTAAACAAAAACAACAACAACAAAAGAATAACTCTTATTCAGTAGCAAGTTGTGGTTTGTAAAGCTCTTTCATTGTATTTTGAAGATATGAATTTCAGTCTATAAACACTAATTTGCAAGAAAATGTTATGTATTTTTAAAGACAATTCATATTTTAATCCTACCAAGAATATGCAAAATTTAACCTCAGTTTTTTTTAAAGTTTCTCCAAACTGAAAGTGTGTAGTTAATACATATGGAATATTAACTAGTGCCCAGATGGAATATGAGCTCTGATCAATGAGCCTTGGTCACCAGTCAGTAATGAGACAGTAGCAACATCAAGGTTTGTGATTCTGTATTTATCTATGACTTCTTTCTCTGTTCATCTCTATGTTCCGTGTACCCTTTTCCTCAGGTCTTGATGCCTTTTCAGAAGTTCAGCCCTGGACCTAGTATCCTCTCTACTTTCATCATTTTGCACCAGCTTTGTTACAATTCTATTTCTGTGGCAAGCACTTTGTTTACATCCATTGCATTGCCTCTGTTTATTGAGCCTTAGAAAGAGTCAGAAAGCCCTTTTGGCTGTTTCAAGTTTGTTCTTTGCTCTATCCATCTATTGAGCCAATAAGCACAAGCTAATTGAGTGCAAAATTGTAATATACAGAGAGAGAAAAGCAAAATATATTTAAAAATTGTTCAATATCACTAATTAATAGAGAAATACAAATTAAAACCACCATGAGGTATCATCTCACACCAGTCAGAATGGTATTATCAAAAAGTCTACAAATAATAAATGCTGGAGTGGGTGTGAAGAAAAAGAAAGCCTCCTACACTGTTGGTAGGAATGTAAATTGGTGCAGTCACTATGGAAAGTGGCATGGAGATTCTTTAAAAACTAAAAAACATATAGCTACCATATGATCCAGCAATCCCACTCCCGGGCTTATATACACACAAAACTCTAAATTGAAAAGATACATGCACTCCAGTGTTCACAGAAACATTATTTACAATAAGCAAGACATGGAAGC
This sequence comes from Oryx dammah, assembly GCF_014754425.2. NCBI lineage: Eukaryota > Metazoa > Chordata > Mammalia > Artiodactyla > Bovidae > Oryx > Oryx dammah. The sequence continues at coordinate 34,886,655 of NW_024070193.1, forward strand.
AACCTAAATGTCCATCAAGAGATGAATGGATAAGAATATGGGAGATACGCGTGCACACACACACACACACACACACACACGAATAGCATTTAGCCATAAAAAGATGAAATAATGCCATTTGCAGCAACATGAATGGACCTAGAGATTATCATATTAAGTGAAGTAAGTCAGAAAGAGAAAAATACTATTTTATCATGCTGAAATGTTTACTCTTGAAGTAAATTTATTCACTATTCCACAAATGCTTATAATGGCCTTCCATATTAAAAGTATTATGTTAGGCATGATGGAGTAGTAGGATCACTCCGTTAATTTTATGAAGCACCTTCCTTTTACAGATGACAAATTTGGATTCAGAATCATCAAGGGTTTTAAATATGATCACAGAGGATTGTTAGTGACAATCAGGATTCACATTCTGGTCCCAGACTCATTAAATTCTATCAGACTCTTCCCATCTGCACAAAACCCAGCCCTGTACTTCAAGGAAATTTGATGATGGCTTGAGGAGATAAACAATTGTTGACAATATCTACAAGATATTGGTATATGTGAAATATCTTACCTGAGTGATGTGACACGATGGTGAAGATGAGGGACAGGGCCTTCCGGCTAGAGGGGTCAAGGGTATGGTCAAAGTTGAAGTGAAATGTGATTCAAGACTGAGGCATGTTTGAGATTTCCACAAGCGAATGCTTTAGCCAAAGATACTCAGAGCACAAAAGCCAGGAGCAAGAAGTTCCACAAAATCACCTCAGTGTGTGGGAGGGATTGGGTACCATCAGTGGAAGCAGGGAAGGAAATTAAATGCTTCAGTTCAGAGTAAACATCTAAAAGAAAAGTGAGTAGTTATAGTAGGATCAATGCAGCTGCAGAGCATCGAGGACAAGAGGGTTGAAATGGTCTCTAGGGACTTCCGGGCTTCCCTGGTGGCTCAGTGGTAAAGAATCTGCTTGCAGGAGACACAGGAGACATGGGTTTAATCCCTCGCTCGGGAAGAACCCCTGGAGGAGGAGATGGCAACTCACTCCAGTATTCTTGCCTGGAAAATTCTTTGGACAGAGGAGCCTGGTGAGGTACAGCCTGTGGGGTATCAAAGAGTCAGACACGACTGAGTGACTGATCATGGATGCACGCACCAGGGACTTCTAGCAGTTCATTTGGTCTCGGGTAATCCAGTGGTCATGTATGGATGTGAGAGTTGGACTGTGAAGAAGGCTGAGCGCCGAAGAATTGATGCTTTTGAACTGTGGTGTTGGAGAAGACTCTTGAGAGTCCCTTGGACTGCAAAGAGATCCAACCAGTCCATTCTGAAGGAGATCAGCCCTGGTATTTCTTTGGAGGGAATGATGCTGAAGCTGAAACTCCAGTACTTTGGCCACCTCATGCGAAGAGTTGACTCATTGGAAAAGACTCTGATGCTGGGAGGGATTGGGGGCGGGAGGAGCAGGGGATGACATTGGATGAGATGGCTGGATGGCATCACTGACTCGATGGACATGGGTGTGAGTGAACTCCGGGAGTTGGTGATGGACAGGGAGGCCTTGTGTGCTGCGATTCATGGGGTCATAAAGAGTTGGACACGACTGAGCGACTGAACTGAACTGAACTGAACTGAAACTTGGAGATCTGTAGAAAGCATTGGGTTGGCCAAAAATTTCGTTTGTCTTTTTCCATCACATCTTATGGAAAAAATCCGAATGAACTTTTTGTCCAATTCAATACTTTATCCTAACTCTGGATATCTCTTTCCTCCTAACATGGTCTCCATCTTCTTAAGGCTTATGTATGCATTTTTGCATCTCTGAGTACAGTTGAAAGAAACACAAGGAAAGGATTTCTCGTGAATTATCTTTTCCTCTAGAATTGAAGGGGAGACTCCTGACAAACTACAGTTTTCAGAGAGATTATATAGTCCCAAGTATATTTCTTCCCTTTGGGAAGAAAAACCTGAATACATGTATCAAGTAAAATAAAAAGTTGAGATCCTTTGTCATCAAATTAATGTTTTAAAAATGCAAATGATATGTGCTTAGTACTTGATATGGCCTTTTTGCCCTCTGTTTTCTCTTTTATTGCCATCCGTCTGCAAAACCAAAATTACTAGGATGGAAGCTCCATGAAGGAAGGTGGTTTATCTACTTTATTTACCACTATATCCCTGTCACTAAAAAATATACCTTGCACATAAGGTGATAATAAAGTTTTTAGCTCAAGGCTTCCCAGGTGGCTCAGTGGTAAAGAATCTGCCTGTCAATGCAGGAGAGACACAGGAGATGTGGGTTCAATCCCTTGGTGGGTAAGATCCTCTAGAATAAGAAATGGCAACCCATTCCAGTATTATTGCCTGGAAAATCCCATAGACAGAGGAGTTCAGTGGGCTACAGTCCATCAGGTCACCAAACTCAGACATGACTGAACATGCACACAAGCGTTTTTAGCTCAGTTTGTGTTCCATTTAATGCCTTTTTGCAATTGTTCAGAAAGGAGATGCATAAATTAATTAAATTAGATAATCCCAATGATCTCTCTAAGATTAAATAACAAAACAAAACTGTAATTACTCCATTAGAAATTCTTTCATACATCAGTGTACTAGAGTGGCTCTGAAAATCAGTTAAATGGAGAAGCAAAATGTGATATCTGATGGCTGTACAAGACCTTTACTGTTTTGAATACACTCCAACACCAAGCACATCATTTAGATTTTATGACAAGATGCAATAACCAGCCACCTGTGAAAATAAAATACACTTTTCAAATTAAACTTCTTTCTAGCAGGCTTTATTATGCATATTCCCTTTGTTTTCTTATAGAAGCCAGAGATGTCACACATCAGGCATGATGAAAAGAATACCTTTAGATATTTTTTTAAAGAGAGTTTGACAAGGGAGACTGTATCACAAAGAAAAGATTTATGGTGAATAATTATGAATTGTATTGACTATTCTCATTCATTTACATCAGGATTGAGGTTATAGACAACCAATCACTTAGAATTAGTCCAATCAGATATACAGAAATCAGAATAAGCTGCTACTATTGGGCTGAAATTTTTCATGCCAAATTGACAATATGATTAATTCCAATTCCTTAAATCAGGGCATACTTAAGATTAACACTAGTTATAAATCCAACAGCTGCAGAGTTTTGCAATTAAATAGCAGTAACAGTAACCACAGTCTCTCTCCCACCCATTTTCCTCTCCAGCAATAAAGTTTTGTGTTTTTGATTTTAGGTTGTTATGAAGGCTATGTCTATAAAAGGGTGGGCAAACAGGAGATAATTTTCCTTCTATCTGTGTGTCTGAAAACGTCTTTTCTTTCTTTTCTCTCTTCCTTCCTCACTTCCTTCTCAATCCTCCCAAATTTAAAGTTATCTGTCTCTTGCCTTTTAGCATCAGTCATAGGTAATGAGAATTTGATACTCTTCTCATCAGTAGTGAACCCACTTTTTTTCCTCAGGGCATTTTTGGGAGATTTTTTTTTTTTTTAATGTCTCAGTCAGTTAGTCAGTCAGTTCAGTCGCTCACACATGTTTTTAATGTCTAGTGTTATGACATTTCAAGAAAATATGCCTGGGTTTTGTTTTTTTTTTTTTCTGGATATTCTGGGCTCATTGAAGGTTTATGGCTTTTTCATCTCTGCAAAATGATCTTCTATTATTTTCTATTCTATTTCTTTTGTTCCTTCTGAGATATTGAACCTGTGTTTGTCTCATTTTTGTAGTTTTTCCTTCATAGTTCATAGGAATTACTCAAAATTTTTTAGAACTTTTATTGCTAATTTTGGACAATTCTATTATTTTCTAAGAAACCTGTCTTGATTTTGAAATTTTATAGCATATCATTCATTTTTAAAGGTTGTAATATGTAAATCTTTCCATATAGATTATAACTTCAAATTTTTTCCTATAAATCAGTTCTGTTTCTTTTCAAACAAGCCTGTCTATTTACTTCACTGGTTCCTACTCTTCCATGTTGCTGATTTTAATGATCTCTGGTTGTCACTTCATACTTTAAAAGGACAGTGATACTGTCACAGATACCCAAATGCTAAGGTAAGAAAAGAACCAGCATCATCATTAAAGACTTTCAGTCCAGTTCAGTTCAGTTGCTCAGTCGTGTCCGACTCTTTGAGACCCCATGAATCTCAGCACGCCAGGCCTCCCTGTCCATCACCAACTCCTGGAGTTCACTCAGACTCACGTCCATCGAGTCCGTGATGCCATCCAGCCATCTCATCCTCTGTCGTCCCCTTCTCCTTCTGCCCCCAATCCCTCCCAGCACCAGGGTCTTTTCTATGAGTCAACTCTTTGCATGAGGTGGCCAAAGTATTGGAGTTTCAGCTTCAGCATCAGTCCCTTCAGTGAACACCCAGGACTGATCTCCTTTAGAATGGACTGGTTGGATCTCCTTGCAGTCCAAGGGACTCTCAAGAGTCTTCTCCAACACCACAGTTGAAAAGCATCAATTCTTCGGCGCTCAGCCTTCTTCATAGTCCAACTCTCACATCCATACATGACCACAGGAAAAACCATAGCTTTGACTAGATGGACCTTTTGTTGGCAAAGTAATGTCTCTGCTTTTTAATATGCTATCTAGGTTGGTCATAACTTTCCTTCCAAGGAGTCTTTTAATTTCATGGCTGCATTCACCATCTGCAGTGATTTTGAAGCCCCCCAAAATAAAGTCTGACACTGTTTCCACTGTTTCCCCATCTATTTCCCATGAAGAGATGGGGCCAGATGCCATGATCTTTGTTTTCTGAATGTTGAGCTTTAAGCCAACTTTTTCACTCTCCTCTTTCACTTTCATCAAGAGGCTCTTTAGTTCCTGTTCACTTTCTGCCATAAGGGTGGTGTCATCTGCATATCTGAGGTTATTGATATTTCTCCTGGAAATCTTGATTCCAGCTTGTGCTTCTTCCAGCCCAGTGTTTCTCATGATGTACTCTGAATGTAAGTTAAATAAGCAGGGTGACAATATACAGGCTTGATGTACTCCTTTTCCTATTTGGAACTAGTCTATTGTTCCATGTCCAGTTCTAACTGTTGCTTCCTGACCTGCATAGAGGTTTCTCAAGAGGCAGGTCAGGTGGTCTGGTATTCCCATCTCTTTCAGAATTTTCCAGTTTATTGTGATGCACACAGTCAAAGGCTTTGGCATAGTCAATAAAGCAGAAATAGATGTTTTTCTGGAATTCTCTTGCTTTTTCAATGATCCAGTGGATGTTGGCAATTTGATCTCTGGTTCCTCTGCCTTTTCTAAAACCAACTTGAACATCTGGTAGTTCATGGTTCATGTATTGTTGAAGCCTAGCTTGGAGAATTTTGAGCATTACTTTACTAGCGTGTGAGATGAGTGCAATTGTGCGGTAGTTTGAACATTCTTTGGCATTGCCTTTCTTCAGGATTGGAATGAAAACTGACCTTTTCCAGTCCTGTGGCCACTGCTGAGTTTTCCAAATTTGCTGGCATATTGAGTGCAGCCCTTTGACAACATCATCTTTCAGGATTTGAAACAGCTCAACTGGAATGCCATCACCTCCACTAGCTTTGTTCGTAGTGATGCCTTCTAAGGCCCACTTGACTTCACATTCCAGGATGTCTGGCTCTAGGTGAGTGATCACACCATCGTGATTATCTTGGTCATGAAGATACTTTTTGTACAGTTCTTCTGTGAATTCTTGCCACCTCTTCTTAATATCTTCTGCTTTTGTTAGGTCCATACCATTTCTGTCCTTTATTGAGCCCATCTTTGCATGAACTGTTTTCTAATGTATCTCTAATTTTCTTGAAGAGATCTCTAGTGTTTCCCATTCTGTTGTTTTCCTCTATTTCTTTGCAAAGACCTTAGCTTTTCCTAAAGAGATAATCCATTTTTTTTTTTCAGAGAAGAGTCATTTGCTTTGGGGATATTGTTTTCTTTTTCAGAGTAAATATCTTTTCCTTTTACACTCTATGCTGCTTTTGGAGAGAAAATATTGTCAAGCTATGACAATTTACAGACTATTGCAGTTAATTTCTAGTGTCTGCTCCCATTGTTTTCTCCAAACTTTCGGTACTTGATTACTCTGAAGTCAAAGGCTGGAAAGTGGTTCTGTTGGGCAGACTGAATTCAAATATGGAGTATGATTTTAAAAAATAAAATCTAGGCTCTCTCTTTCCGGACCTGGCTAAGGAGGAGGCGCCATCATGGGAGTTGACATCCGCCACAACAAGGACCGAAAGGTTCGACGCAAGGAGCCCAAGAGCCAGGACATTTACCTGAGGCTGTTGGTCAAGCTGTACAGGTTCCTGGCCAGACGAACCAACTCCACCTTCAATCAGGTTGTCCTCAAGAGATTGTTCATGAGCCGCACCAACCGGCCACCGCTCTCCCTTTCCCGGATGATCCGGAAGATGAAGCTTCCTGGCCGGGAGGGCAAGACAGCTGTGGTCGTGGGGACTGTAACCGATGATGTTCGTGTCCAGGAGGTGCCCAAACTGAAGGTGTGTGCTCTGCGAGTGAGCAGCCGCGCCCCGAGTCGCATCCTCAAGGCTGGGGGCAAGATCCTCACCTTTGACCAGCTGGCCCTGGATTCCCCCAAGGGCTGTGGCACTGTCCTCCTCTCTGGTCCTCGCAAGGGCCGAGAGGTGTACAGGCATTTCGGCAAGGCCCCAGGAACCCCGCATAGCCACACCAAACCCTACGTCCGCTCCAAGGGCCGGAAGTTTGAGCGCGCCAGAGGCCGACGAGCCAGCCGTGGCTACAAAAACTAACCCGAGAGTCTACCTTGTTATTAAAGATTTTGGATGCTAAAAAAAATAAAAAATAAAAAATAAAATCTATATGACAACTGATTACAGATCTAAAAATATAATGCTATGCTTAGCCGCTTGGTTGTGTCTGACTCTTTGCCACCCTGTGAACTGCAGCACCCTCCACCCAGGCTCCTCTGCCCATGGGGTTTCTCCAGGTAAGAATACTGGAGTGGGTTGCCATGCCCTCCTCTAGGGGATCTTCCCAACCCAGGGATCAAACTCAGGTCTCCAGCATTGCAGGCAGATTCTTTACCATCTTAGCCACCAGGTAAGCTACTACTGAAGTGGGTAGCTTATTCCTTCTCCAGGGGATCCTCCCAACCCAGGAATAGAACTGCAGTCTCCTGAACAGCAGGTGGATTCTTTACCAGCTAAGCTACCAGGAAAGCCTAAGAATATAACACCCTTCTCCTAATGACAATCCATATTTACTCGAAAAGTTTGAGGTTCTCATATTTCCTAAGAGAGTATTTTTAGACACTCTTATACTTGTAGGGTCACAAGTATCTTTATAAACAATGATGCATCTAGAGTGGATCTATCTGGATTGATAGAATTGTTAAAATTTTATATGAAATCTTTGTAGCTTATACTGGTAAGCTAGTTTGATATAGACCAATTCTCACACCGAAACCACTAGAAAAGAAGCACAAACTTACTCTTATAGCTTCTGCTCTCATCACAGGTTTTCTGGGGTATCCTATGTTGAAATCAAATGTCAGCCGTTCAGATTTTGGTTCTATGTGGCCTCAGGACTGATGTTGCTACTTTCTTACTGGCAATTGTCTGGGAGATGCTACAGGTCCCAAAAATATGCCTACATTTTCTTCCTAAATGCCCTTCTTGCTGCTGCTGCTAAATCACTTCAGTCGTGTCCGACTCTGTACGACCCCATAGACGGCAGCCCACCAGGCTCAGCCATCCCGGGGATTCTCCAGGCAAGAACACTGGAGTGGGTTGCCATTTCCTTCTCCAATGCATGAAAGTGAAAAGTGAAAATGAAGTTGCTCAGTTGTGACCAACTCTTCATGACCCCCTGGACTGCAGCCTACCGGGCTCCTCCGTCCATGGGATTTTCCAGGCAAGAATACTGGAGTGGGTTGCCATTGCCTTCTTACAACACAAAATTTGCTTTATCTTCAAGGCCAAAAAAGAGCATCTTCTTGATTTAAATCCCTCTGACTTCTCTTGTCCTTGAGCTTTAAACCCACTTTTAAAGAGTCAATATAATTAGGTCAAATCACCCTGACCTTTTCATGTGATTAAGGATGAATAAGAATAAAATCTCTTTTGATTAATTTAAAGTCAATTGATTAAGGACCTTAATTACATTTGTAAAATCCCTCTGTCATAGAAAATAATATAATCAGGGGAATGAAATCCCATCATAGTCACAGATCCCTCTCTCATTCAAGGGAGAGTATTAGACAAGGCATACACACCAGGGGTCAGGAATCTTGGAAGCCATCCTAGAATTCTGCCTACCACATCAGTATACAAGTCCATATAACCAACACCAAGAAAGAAAAAATAAGACAGACTCCTAGGATAACTTCCAGATGTTTCAGTTATTATACATAGATTTTAAAATAATAGTGTTTAGTTTTATATACTAAAAAATTGTGTTGTCATAAAAACATTATTAATGTTCTCTCTCTATTAGAGAACTGGAAATAGGATTGGCAGCTTTAACAAATAAAAACACAGAATTTCAAGTCAAAGTGAAATTTCAGGTAAATAGCAAATACCTCTCTTATTAAAATTATATCTCATAAAATAAAATATTTAGGACTTATCCGTACTACAAGGTATTTCTTGCTTATTTGAAATTTATGTTTAACTAGGAACCCTTTATTTTATTTGGCAACAGTAACTTTGAACTATAAAATAGATTAAAGTTTTGAAATCTAAAATAAAAGAAATTAAGAACCCTGATTCAAAGAACAACATATTAGATACAATTGACAACAGGATTAATGAACGGGTAGTAGGTCAGAAGAGATGTACACTGAAACATTAGTAAGAAAATAAAAATATGGAAAGATCCCCCAAAGATAAGAAACAAAGGGCATGGGAATAAAAGTCTGAAATATTTATTATCATGGTCCCAGATGGAGAAGAAAGAGACAATGGGGGAAAATACTTAGGTACTGTTGTTTACACACAGGCACTATGTTAGGGGCTTTCCATATATTAACCTATTTAGTCCTTACAACAGTCCAGCGACATTATTTTGCCCATTTTACAAATGAGATCCACAGAGAGGAAGCAAATTTCACAAAGTCACCCAGGTAGTAAGTGGCAGAGCCAGAATTTAATTCATTCTTTTAATCACTATGCTATATCGCCTACCTGAATCATGAGAAAACCACTTTCAGGAAATAAATGTTTGGCCACTGTTTTGTTTTTACACATATGAATTGTAGTAAAGGAATTCCGATCCCTACTGCAAAAGTATAAGCAAATAATTTCAAAATAAATTATAAGCATTGATATATTAGGGCTAATAAGAGCGCAGGGAGGTGGAGATTTGGTCAATTAAGAAAATTTGTGAGTAAGTTCCTATAGGAGGTGACTATGAGCTGGGCCTCAAAACCAAAAAGTTAGGTTGGTGGTTCGAAAACTTGAGCATTTATTAGAATTGCCAGGAGGGCTTATTAGAACGCTAAATGTTGTGCCCCAACCTCAGAATATTTGATTCTGAGGCCTAGGCTGGAGCCATAGAATCTGCATGTCTAATAAGCTCCCAGGTGACGGTGATACTCTGGGGCCTCTTTACCAACCAGAGTTAAGCGGAAGAGAACCAAATCCCAAACACAGAGCATGAAGAAGTGTTGAGAGGAAGATTAAACACCATTAGTATTGAGCAAGAGAAGAAAGAGGCAAAATAGAAGTTAGATTATGAAGAATCTTACAGTCAGGCTTGGTGGTATGGATTTAGAGCATAAAAATGCAATGAGCTACCCTATAAAATAATTTTTTTGAAACCTCAAAATTTTATTCAAATGTAAAAATCATACAGATAACAAGGCTTGATATGAAGAAAATAATTTTTGTGTGTGAATATTTTGGAAGAGAGGGTCAGAAGGTAAACTTTTACACATCCAAAGACTATTGGGTACACAAATATCTATGCCTAATAATGTTTTTGTCTTACCTCTTTCCTGCCTTTTCCTTGAATATATACAAGCTTACTCTGAGGGACATTATATCTGCTGATCATGTTCATTTGGGTCAGATTAAATGTTGAACACCCTTGAAAAAGCTTGAAGGGAATAGTGCTGCACTTCCAAGCCTGGTAACATATTTTAATTTATGAAGAGGGAATCACTTTGTATGAAGTTTCTTTTGGAATTGAGCAGTAGGTTATGAGTTGGGATGCCAACAAAAACAGCATTCCATATCTTATGTAGAAATGTAATCTGTCACCACCTTCTCATCCACATTTTCTCAATCCCATGTATGTACAGGTACATATACCCATATGCACAGAGCACAAACTGAATTTTAGTCTTTTTCTTTCTGACTCTATTGTTTGGGTATGTAGTTAAATTAGTAGACATAATTAATGATTTCTTTTTTCCTTGAGTAGTTACAGAGAGAACTTTGAGACATTTAGCAGCTATAGCAGCTTTTCCTTCTGTCCTTTTCTTTGTGCCATTCTATGTTAATGTTTCAAAATTGCATTGCACTAAACTACACATTTTATGTATACAAACAATTTGAATAAATAATGTGTTTGCATTCTATTGTTTAATTACTTAATGTAGGAAAACCATTTTTTTTTTCACCACAACAGTTCATCTAAAACCAATACAATCCAGTTTCTAGCATTTTATGCCCTATATTTGAACCCGAAAGGGTTCCACTACATTCTTTGTATTCTTCCAACACTTGCCTGCTAGAAATGGGAGTGTCTTTTTAACATCTGATCTTACAGTATTTATCACTCATAAACCGGAAACAACTTAAGCCCTATGAAGTATGGAGGTTTAAAGCAAATCTTTATTTAACATTTTCTGTGTCAACATTTCTCTAACTTGAACTGCCAAGCGGATTTCATAGCAGATGACTCTGGAATACGAGCAAGTGTTTGCTCTTACGTCTCAGCCATTAGTGTTGAATTAAAGACTATAAGGTTTGAATCACATGGCAGGCTTTGGTGCCTTATGTTGCTGATGCTGGCCAAGAAGAGGAGCATCTGCATATTTATATGTTTATTTCTGTGGAATACTAACAAAGCTTTGGACAGTTGACAAATATGCATCCATACCACTAAATCTAAGGGAGCATCCAAGTCACTTGCAAATAGATTTTCATGAATATGAAAACTATGTTGATGCTAAAATGATGTCATATGAGCTATTTAAAAATAATCATCCTGGAAACATTAAAAAAAATCCTTTTAGCTAACACTTATCGCAAAATATAAGGTTGGCTTGTGAATGGTGAGCCCAGTGGGGGAATGCATTAAGATTTCCTGCATATTCCCCATAAGTATATATTACACCAGCCTCTTTATATGCGTTACCACATTTTGTTCTTGTAATGACCCACTAAAGCGATAGCTAATACCATCTCCAACTCTAACCTTCACTCTAGTCTGGTGTGCATACAGCTATTCATGTTTATGGAGGGGTTCCTTTAGCTTGCCCATAGCCTTATTCTATCTTCAGAATTAAGCTTCAAAATGCCCATTAGTTCTTATCTTTACCAAAAGCAGTTTACCTTTAAATCAGTTTATCTTCTGTTCTTACCTTGGCTATCAAAATAGACACTAAATTGCTCACCTTGCTTCCGAATTTCAGCCGCCTTCAACAAATTCTCCATTTTTAAGCTCTTGCTGATAAAATTGCAAAGACATTTGAACATAGAAGCATAGTCTAAAAGACTCCGCATGGTATCTCATGTTACCAGATTAAGAAAAATAATTGTATATATAAAATGTGCATGCATGCTGTTATGTCCAACTCTTTATGACCCCATGGACTGTAGAATGCCAGGCTCCTCCATCCATAGGATTTTCCAAGAATAAGACTGAAATGGGTTGCCATTTCCTCCTCCAGGGGATCTTCCTGACCCAGGGATTAAAGCTGCATCTCCTGCACTGGCAAGCAATTTATTTACCACTGAGCCACCTGGGAAATCCATATTAAACACACATATACACACATACACACATATATATATACATGCTACAAAATTTTATGTTTTATGCATTTATAAATTATATAAATGTAAATAAATATAACACACACATAAACATATGATTCACACTTGTGTGCATATGTACTTACATATATATATAATTGATTCTTGATATTCACAGTACCTATGTGCTATAAAATTGCCAACAACACTGAATTAGCAAGTATAGAATTATTGTTCTTGGAAAAATAGAGAGTTAGGTTTTTGAGCGCCCTCTGGTTGGAATATTTTCATCAACTAATCAGTCAATGGTCTTCCCTTGTGGCTCAGAGAGTAAAGAATATGCTTCCAGTGTGGGAGACCTGGTTTCAATCCCTGGGTTGGGTAGATCCCCTGGAGGAGGGCATGGCAACCCACTCCACTATTCTTGCCTGGAGAATTCCCATGGACAGTGGAGCCTGAGGGCTACAGTCCATGGGGTCGCAAAGAGTCAGACATGACTGAGTGACTAAGCACAGCACACAATCCATCAATACATAATCTTTATTATGTGTATTTCTGTTTAAATATATATATATGGGAGTGAAAATGTTAGTCGCTCAGTCATGTCCAACTCTGTGACCCCATGAACTGTATCTCACCAGGCTCCTCTGTCCATGAAATTCTCCAGGCAAGAATACTGGAGTGGGTAGCCATTCCCTTCTCCAGGGGATTTTCCTGACCCAGAGATCAAACCTGGGTCTCCTGTACTGCACCCAGATTCTTTATTGTCTGAGCCACCAGGGAACCCCATATATGTGTGTGTGTGTGTGTGTGTGTGTGTGTGTGTGTATTCATTAACATTTGCATTTATGACCAATAGCACTATAACTCATATCTGGATGAAGCTTATTCAGCACACATATTTTCTTCTTAAGGCCCATCACAATCTTCTTGGCTTGGGAACACTAGACAGCACTTGGGGACCATTTTAAACAGAAAAATCACCAGCAGGAACACAAAAATATGTGGTGCTAACAGACTCTGTAAAGGGCATGTATATATTATTAGTATGAGAGCTCAAGCTAGAAGGTACACCACTGCCTGGTTTGACTTCAGCTGGGACAGTGTATGCTGGGTGAGTTAAATTTTTTGACTCTTAGCACATGTTCATTTATTGTTGTGACAATATCATGGGTATTTGTTTAGGGGTTACAAATAAATGTTAGCAAGGAGGCAAATTCATAAACTCACAAATATGGAATCTGTAAATAATGAGGGTCAACTGTATATATAAAAATGCCCAGTTAAATTTGAATTTATGATAAAGGCTAATTAAGTTATTTTTATGTCTCACAAAATATCTGGAACATATTTCCACACACATACAAAATCACTGTTTATCTAAAATTCAACTGGTTGCCCGGTATTTTATCTGGCATTCTTATCTGATAGCTTCCTACACTATGCTTTGCTTTCTTTATTGATTATTGTATTCCAGCCTCATTTTATTTTTCCTTTATGCTCCTCTGAAATCCCAAGACTGCTCCCTTCTTGGAGTCTCTTACTGTTCCCTGACCTCATTCCCAGGCTCTCATAACTCATTCAGGTTTTGCATCCAAACCTTTCTCCCATGTCCTCCTGTATCCCATACATCAATACTCAATATGGCTACCAGACATCATTATTTTAGATATGACTATTTTATTCATGTGTGTTTCTTATTTAGAGCCTGCTTCCCTCAAAGATTATGTTTAGTTCCACTTTGCTACACAAAAGCCTAGTATAATATCTGATATATAAAGCCTTTTAAAAGATACCTGTTGAAGAAAAATGAAGTGAAGAATAAATGGAAAGGGTATAAGGATTTAAAGAAGTCTTAGTTATATATCTGGGCTTCCCTGGTAGCTCAGATGGTAAAGAATCTGCCTGCAATGCAGGAGACCCAGGTTCTGTCCCTGGGTAGGGAATATCCCCTGTAGATAATGGCAACCTATTCCAGTATTTTTGCCTGGAGAATCCCATGGACAGAGGAGCCTGGCAGGCTACAGTCCATGGGGTCATAAAGAGTGAGACATGACTTAGTGATTAACAAACACTTTAGTTACATATGTGAAGCTAGACTACTTATTAACCTTTTGGCTCATTCTCCAAATACTGGGTTAGCCAAAAAGTTCATTTCATTCAGGTTTTTCCATAAGCTGTTATGAAAAAACCCAAATAAACTTTTTGGTCAACTCGGTATTTACAGAGCACCTTGAGCGTTGGCATGGTTCAAGTCTCTAGAAATGAAGTGAAAGATAAGGACAAGTTTTCTTTTCTCATGATCTTATTCTCTGCTAGGGCAGATAGGAAACAGACAAATGAATAATTCAATTGTAGCTTGCATCATTGTTAAGAAGGAAACAAACACAGAAATTATAAGGAGAGTAACTTGAGAGGTTATTATGGATAGAGTGATCAGGATTGCAAATTTTTGATAGGACAAGAAGAAAATCCTTATGCTATATGATCTCTGTATTTAAAAAACATTTGAACATATGTCTTAACATTCTGAAGACTGTTCTAAAGAGATTCTATTCTTGACATTATAAATTAGTGAGTGATGAGACAGGGCAAAGAATAGAAACTTGACATTTTGACCCCCTATGCTGCCATTGTCTCACAATATGTTGAATAAATTACATACACATGCACACACATGTATACACTATATTCAGTTAATTTTCACTTTACATGAAAAGAACTAACAGTTTAGATAATATAACCATTGATATAATAATGCAATTAAATTCAAAATAATCAGTATCTTCATAATTTCACTTTTCGATGGGTTTGTACAGTCATACTTTATTTCAAGGAACACAAATTTATTATTTATTTCAAGTCAGACATTGTATAGACACTAACGATGCAAAACGAACAAAAGCAGAAACTCAAAAGTTTTACTTTAGGGAAGGGAAAAGTTCCTAAACAAACTCTGATATTAGCGTGTGTGATTTAGGGCTGCAAGAACATGATTTATTAACATATTAGCCATCTTTATTCTAAAAATGTATATATAGTTTTAGCTAATTAATTCTCATGATACTAACCAGTGGATAAAGCTTATCTGTTAAATACTGCAAGCTCTTAAAAAAAAAAAAAAAAAGACAAATCCGATAAACAGTGTTCCACATCCAAAAATCCCATAAGCAGTTTGATTTTAAGCTTTCTAAAGCTAAAAAACTGCAATCTGCTGCTGAAAGTTGACTTTTTCTCTGCTGCTCAGGAGTTACAGATTTTGACAACAGTTTCAGAAACTGTGTAACTATTTTTAAACCATGAGGTATTCATTCTCATATTAAAGTTTATTGTGGTTATTTCTACCAGGCTAGGCAGAGAAACCTAGATGAGAAGTTTGTGACTAAACAGCTGTATAACTGAAGCAAATTACCTGAGGTCTCTCCATCTCTTCATGCTGTAGCCCACTAGGCATCACAATACTTCTTTTACTTAAGTAACAGCATTGTTAAAGAGTATCTCATAAAATAATGATGCCATTTTCCCCTAGAAACAGTACACTGACTTCCTGCTGAACCTAGAACAAAATGTAAACTCCTTTTATGACAAGCAATACTTTCCTCTTTCTAGCCCCTGACCACCTTTCCAGCTCCTCCTGGCAGGCTCTCCCTAGTGTTTTTCATTTTCATTGCACTGGCAAATTTTCAGTTTTTCTAACATATCAAACCTTTTCCTTGCCACAACTTCCTTTTATCTAGAATATTTCTTTTCCCACCTTTCACATACTTGGCTGTTTTCAATTTCTAGATTTCTGCTTAAATTTCACCATATTTGAGAGATTTATACTTATTATTTGCCACTTCAAATTAGAACTACCCATATTTTTTGTCTAAGAGCAGCCTGCTCATTTTTATTTTATGACTCTCATCATAAGTGTTTTGTTATTATTTTGAACATTCCTTACTTGTTATTGTTTTCTTTGTAGTCAACTAGACTCTAAGTCCCAGTAGTGCAGTTCAGTTCAGTCTCAGTTGTGTCCGACTCTTTGCGACCCCATGAACCACAGCAAGCCAGGCCTCCCTGTCCATCACCAACTCCTGGAGTTCACCCAAACCCATGTCCATTGAGTCGGTGATGCCATCCAACCATCTCATCCTCTGTCATCCCCTTCTCCTCTTGCCCTCAATCTTTCCCAGCATCAAGGTCTTTTCAAATGAGTCAGCTCTTCGCATCAGGTGGCCAAAATATTGGAGTTTCAGCTTCAACATCAGTCCTTCCAATGAACACCCAGGACTGATCTCCTTTAGGGTGGACTGGTTGAATCTCCTTGCAGTCCAAGGAACTCTTAGGAGTCTTCTCCAACACCACAGTTCAAAAGCATCAATTCTTCAGCGCTCAGCTTTCTTCACAGTCCAACTCTCACATCCATACATGACCACTGGAGAAACAATACCCTTGACTAGATGGACCTTTGTTGACAAAGTAATGTCTCTGCATTTTAATACACTGTCTAGGTTGGTCATAACTTTCCTTCCAAGGAGTAAGCATCTTTTAATTTCATGGCTGCAATCACCATCTGCAGTGATTTTGGAGTCCAGAAAAATAAAGTCAGCCACAGTTTCCACTGTTTCCCCACCTATTTGCCACAAAGTCTCAGTAAGGGAAGGACAATTTGTGCTTTATAACTAGTACTATATACCTAGTACTAGCAAGGAATGGATACAAAGTTGGCCTCAAGCTTTAGTATTAACTGAATTAATGAATGAATATCAGTATAACTGATTAGAGTCTGTTAGTTAAAGAAAAGAGTAAAGAATACAGGTAAACAAGACCTGACATCATTCTTGGTTTTCAATTGTTTGTTTAAATTAAGCCAAGTTGTTCACCATCTGTGGATTTAATTCCTCTTTTGTAAATGAAAAATAATAGAAAGGTATTATGTGTAATGCATATAATGCATATAGCATATACTGCATAATGCCAGGCATGTACAGATATAAGGTGCTATGATTTACAAAGGTCAACATTGTTTTAAAAAAGATAATTCCATAGATCTTCACAGTTTTTAAACTGAAGAAGAGTTGATTTTCAATGTTTGCCAATCTGCTATACAGCAAAGTGATTCAGTTATACACATATATTCATTTTTAAAATATTCTTTCCACTGTGGTTTATCACAGGATATTGAATGTTGTTCCCGGCGCCATACATTAGATATTGTTGTTTGTCTATTCTAAATGTAATGGTACGCATCTAGCAACCTCAAACTCCTAGTCATTCCTCTCCCTCCCCACCCCCCTCACTGCCTAAGTCAACCACAAGCCTGTTCTCTATGTATATGAGTCTGTTTCTGTCTTACAAGTTCAGTTTTACCACATTTTAGGGTCCACATATAAGAACCCTCATATTTTTTGAGACTTCTGGTCCTTCACCAAAAAAGCACAAGACAGAATCAGTGAAAGCAAATACAATCTTTGCAATCTGTTTTGATTTTCCAGTTCCAATCATCTTTTTCCTCCTAGCCTGAAGATGTCTTTCTTGCTAATTACTTATAATTTTCCCACTCCTCCAATAGTTTAAGTATTATAAATTGCAAGATAAAGTTGGTAAACTTGGATAATGAGAAAACCTAGGAAAAGTGTGAAAATAAAAGTAATGAAGAAAAAAATTTTCTTATTTATCACTTCTGAAGACTGTTATTAAAATGATGTAGCTAATCCTAGAAATGGGACATTTTATTTGCCCTCCAGTCACAACATTTGACCAATAGGATCATTGCTGTGTATTAGTAAATATTTATAAATGCATCATATTTTTTTTGAAATCTGCAATCCAAAAATATTTTGAAGAAGAGAAAAGAGAGAAATCTATCTCTCTCTCAACCAGGTATTTAGTCAAGGAGAAATCTTAGGGAAAGCTATTAAAAATGAGAGGAATGAGGCTCCTTCAGGAGAATTAATTTACCCCTCCCACTTCTCCCTGCCATCTTATTAGAAGCATAATTGACTTAAAGGCACAGGACACACCAATCTCGTTAAACCCGTGAGCCTACATTGCACAGAGTTGCAAGTCTAATCATCTCCTTTTAAGTTCCCTTATGCCACATACGTGGATGCCACAAAGTCCTACCTGTGGGGGACATGCTTCTTGAAGGAGGCCTGGACACGATCTGTCAAATTTGGCATGAGTTTCACTTATGAAGGTTGAAGACTTGGTAGTAATTAGTTTCTAGCTTACCTCAAATGTTGGAGTGTTTCAATACATTATCCTTGAGTCTCCTTTTTTTTTGAAAATCTTTATGTGTACACTCAACATTAGGGCTTGAATTCAGTACAATCTAAATGCTGATAAATCCCAAATCTCAAGCTGGAGTCTTGATTGCTCCTCAGAACTCCAGGATTAAATATCCAACTTGCTTATTTCATTTGGATGTTTAAGATGCATTTCAAACTTAACATGACTTGAACAAAATTTTTGTCTATACCATCTGTTGGCAAAGTACAATTGTAACTAAAATCTGACCTTCCACATAATTTTCAGTAAAATTTAATTGGACTACAACCACCTTAGTATCGCTTATTTTTACATTTTGTCTATAGCTTATTTCACACTGCAGTGGTAGAATTGGGTAATTGCAACAAAGACTGTATGGCCTTCACATGCAAAGATGTTTACTATCGGGTCCGTTATGCAAACTTTGTCAACATCTGTCAATACACTCAACCTTCTCTTATTCCAGTAAGTCTTTACCTGATTAAACGATAACACCTTCTGTCTCATTTCCTGAGCCAAAATTCTCAGAATTATGCTTTATATTTTCCTTTTCCTTACCTACTACATCCAATGTATCAGGAGTTTCTATGAACTTTACCTTTAAAACAAACTATAACTCTCTTGTTTTAAAAAATCTCCACATCAACCACCATTGGCTGGTATATGAAGCACTGACAAAACTTCTTAATGGTTTCTGTTCTATTTTTTTCACTTTTATAATCTTTCCCATCGTATTAAATGGCAAAAAATTATTCCTAAATTACACATCAGATAGCCGACCCCCCCCCCACTTTAAAGACTTGCAACAGGTATCCATTTCATTTAGAATAAAAGTCAACTCCCTACTTTATCTTACAAAGTCCTATATGATTTGAATTCTTCCTCTCTCTGCTGCAAACTGTCTCTTGCTTACTCATTGTATTCCAACCTCACTGTTTTCAGTTCCTCCAACATGCTAAGTCCCCACTTTTGGACCTTTGAATAATCTGCTACCTCTGCTTGGGATTCTCTTCTTCCAAAACTGCCTGCCATGAAAAGCTCCTTCTCATCAATCAGCTTTCAGCACAAATGTCACTTCCTTCAAGAGGCTTTTTCTTAATCAGTCAGCTTAATACAGTTACCAAGGCACGCACTATCATATTATCACTTGTCTAGTTTTTAATTTCCTGAAAAACACTTTTCACTGTAATATAGTTCTACTTATTTATGTATCCATTTATTTTCTAGGTAATTGTCTGTCTCTCCAATATAGAATATAGATGCCTTGAGAACAGGGATCTTTTCTGTCTTGTTCATCGAAGCATCTCTAGTATTTAGAACACTGCTGAATTCTAGTCTGAATGAATAAAACCCTCAAGTGTAGTATTTCATAGAGGTTCACAAGGCTGTCTTAAAGAATTTAGACCAGAAAAAAAAAAAAAAAAGAATGTAGATGAGGTTGGCTTCCTTAGACTAAATATGAAGGTAAAGGGCAAAACAGTGAACTGTACTGAATAATATATGTTTCTCCTGTCATGTATTTTTTTTTGTTTTCTTTTCCTTAAATATTTATAAGCATAAAATTGGTTATAATTAGTCATGTAAACATAAAAAAATAAAATTAATGAAATCAGCCATTTATTTGTTGGATGATTTTGTTATTTCTGTCCCACTCAAGCTCTTTGGTCATGGTCTGTGTATAAGTTTGCTCACTAATGCATTGTCTGTGCTTATACAGTGCCTGGATCATAGGTGTGTGTGTGTGTGTGTGTGCTAAGTCACTTCAGTCATGTTCAACTCTTTGCAACCATATGGATTGTAGCCCGCCAGGCTCCTCTGTCCATGGGGATTCTCTAGGCAAGCATACTGGAGTGGGTTGCCATGCCCTCCTTCAAGGGATCCTCTGGACCCAGGGATCAAATCTGAGTCTCTTATATCTCCTGCACTGTCAGGCGGGGTCTTTACCACTAGTGCCACCTGGGAAGCCTGGAACATAGATGGAGCTCAACATAAATTTGTTGTCGATTAGTGCTGATGAATAAATAAAGGCATGGCCACTGCCAGCCAAGGACCTGTGTCTAGCAGCTGTCCATTCATCTTCTGAAAACTCCTCTAACCAACTGTAAGTTCAATATTTATTTGTGGCTATTGTTCAGTCTCTAAGTCATGTTGATTCTTTATAACCTACAGTTGACTCTGCTGTAGCCTGTCAGGCTTCTCTGTCCATAGAATTTTCCAGGGAAGAATACTAGGGTAGATTGCCATTTCCTACTCCAGGGGATCTTTCTGACCTAGGGATCGAACCTGCATCTTCTGTGTCTCCTGCATTGGCAGGCAGATTCTTTACCACTGAGCCACCTGGGAATCTAGATGGTTGACATTTATTGGTGCTTACTATATACATTATAGTAACTCATTCAACCCTTCAAAGAAGCTCAGAGAGTATATACTATTATTATTCCCTTATTACAAGATGAGGATAAAAAGGAATAGAAAGATTATCTGGCCACAGCTAGCAAGCAGCAAGAGCTGAGATTTAAAGACAGTCTGTTTGTATCCAGTCTGAGTCCCAAGGACTCCAGCTAAGCTAGGAGTGAATGAGCCTTTGTGATTAGCAGTGGCCAGGATCTCAGAATCAAGTTAAATCCCAGTAGAGGAGCATAGATTTAACTTATTAAGGTTGCATTTTCATAAAATAAACCACTCTTGCTCCCTGATACAATGGCTTTAAATAAATTATATATATATATATATATATATATATATAGTTTCTTTTTTCTAAACTACACAAATTTGAAAGTGAAACTTTCAACTTTGTCAGTACTCTTGTTCTACTCCTTCATTTTACAACTGAGAAATCCAAAATTCTATGGAGATTAAACTCACATGGTTACCAGAAAGAAAAACACCAATACAGTATACTAACGCATGTATATGGAATTTAGAAAGATGATAACGATAACCCTGTATGCAAGACAGCAAAAGAGACACAGATGTATAGAACAGTCTTCTCTGTGGGAGAGGGTGAGGGCGGGATGATATGGGAGAATGCCATTGAAACATGTAAATTATCACATGTGAAACGAATCGCCAGTCCAGGTTCGATGCATGATACAGGGTGCTCGGGGCTGGTGCAATGGGATGACCCAGAGGGATGGGATGGGGAGGGAGGTGAGAGGGGGCGTTCAGGATGGGGAACACATGTACACCCATGGTGGATTCATGTCAATGTATGGTAAGACCAATACAATATTGAAAAGTAAATACATAAATAAATAAAACAGATTTTAAAAAAAGAAAGAGAGAAAGAGACACGTGTACCCCAGTGTTCATCACAGCACTGTTTGTTTATAATAGCCAGGACATGCAAGCAACCTAGATGTGCATCAGCAGATGAATGGATAAGAAAGCTGTGGTACATATACACAATGGAATATTCAGTTCAGTTCAGTCGTGTCCAACTCTTTGCGACCCCATGAATTGCAGCTCGCCAGGCCTCCCTGTCCATCACCAACTCCCGGAGTTCACTCAGACTTACGTCCATAGAGTCAGTGATGCCATCCAGCCATCTCATCCTCTGTCATCCCCTTCTCCTCCTGCTCTCAATCCCTCCCAGCATCAAAGTCTTTTCCATGAGTCAACTCTTCGCATGAGGTGGCCAAAGTACTGGAGCTTCAGCTTTAGCATCATTCCTTCCAAAGAAATCCCAGGGCTGATCTCAATCAGAATGGACTGGTTGGATCTCCTTGAATTCCAAGGGACTCTCAAGAGTCTTCTCCAACACCACAGTTCAAAAGCATCAAATCTTCAGTGCTCAGCTTTCTTCACAGTCCAACTCTCACATCCATACATGACCACTGGAAAAACCGTAACCTTGACTAGACGAACCTTAGTTGGCCAAGTAATGTCTCTGCTTTTGAATATGCTATCTAGGTTGATGATAGCTTTCCTTCCAAGGAGTAAGCGTCTTTTAATTTCCTGGCTGCAGTCACCATCTGCAGTGATTTTGGAGCCAAACAAAATTAAGTCTGACACTGTTTCCACTGTTTACCATCTATTTCCCATGAAGTGATGGGACCGGATGCCATGATCTTTGTTTTCTGAATGTTGAGCTTTAAGCTAACTTTTTCACTCTCTCCTTTCACTTGCATCAAGTGGCTTTTTAGTTCCTCTTCACTTTCTGCCATAAGGGTGGTGTCATCTGCATATCTGAGGTGATTGATATTTCTCCCGGCAATCTTGATTCCAGCTTGTGTTTCTTCCAGCCCAGCATTTCTCATGATGTACTCTGCATAGAAGTTAAGTAAGCAAGGTGACAATATACAGCTTTGACGTACTCCTTTTCCTATTTGGAACCAGTCTGTTGTTCCATGTCCAGTTCTAACTGTTGCTTCCCAACCTGCATAGAGGTTTCTCAAGAGGCAGGTCAGGTGGTCTGGTATTCCCATCTCTTTCAGAATTTTCCAGTTTATTGTGATGCACACAGTCAAAGGCTTTGGCATAGTCAATAAAGCAGAAATAGATGTTTTTCTGGAACTCTCTTGCTTTTTCCATGATCCAGCGAATGTTGACAAGTTGATCTCTGGTTCCTCTGCCATTTCTAAAACCAGCTTGAACATCAGGAAGTTCACAGTTCACGTATTGCTGAAGTCTGGCTTGGAGAATTTTGAGCATTACTTTACTAGCATGTGAGATGAGTGCAATTGTGCGGTAGTTTGAACATTCTTTGGCACTGCCTTTCTTTGGGCTTGAAATGAAAACTGACCTTTTCCAGTCCTGTGGCCACTGCTGAGTTTTCCAAATTTGCTGGCATATTGAGTGCAGTCCTTTGACAACATCATCTTTCAGGATTTGAAACAGTTCAACTGGAATTCCATCACCTCCACTAGCTTTGTTCATAGTGATGCTTTCTAAGGCCCAGTTGATTTCACATTCCAGGATGTCTGGCTCTAAATGAATGATCACACCATCATGATTTTCCGGGTCGTGAAAATCTTTTTTATACAGTTCTGTGTATTCTTGCCACCTCTTCTTAATATCTTCTGCTTCTCTTAGGTCCATACCATTTCTATCCTTTATCGAAAGAATACATTTGAAACAGTTCTAATGTGGTGGATGAAACTGGAGCCTATTATACAGAGTGAAGTAAGCCAGAAAGAAAAATACCAATACAGTATATTAATGCATATATATGGAATTTAGAAAGAGGGTAACAATAACCCTATATGCGAGATAGCAAAAGAGACACAGATGTATAGAACAGTCCTTTGGACTCTATGGGAGAAGGCAAGGGTGGGACAATTTGAGAGAATAGCATTGAAACATGTATATTATTATATGTGAAACAGATCACCAGTCCAGTTTCGATGCATGAGACAGGTTGCTTGGGGCTGGTACACTGGGATCACCCAGAGGGATGGGATGTGGAGGGAGGTAGGATGGGGGTTCAGGATGGGGAACACATGTACACCCACGGCTGATTCATGTGAATGTATAACAAAACCACTACAATATTGCAAAGTAATTATCCTCCAATTAAAATAAATACATTTTTTAACAGCAAAAAAAAAAAAAAAACAACCCACATGGCTAGATTGTGGCAAAACCAGGAGAAACTAATAGAATCTCTTTCCTCTATAGCACAAGCTCTCTCCAAATCATGCTCATACTTAATGTCGGGGAAAAAAAAAAATCTTTTCCTTAGAAAAGAAGTAAAAGCAGAAACTTAAACACTTCTTTTTGCCCTACTTTTCTTTATCTTTAGAACTATTGCTGAAATGTGGCAATCTACTCAAATTAGATGTCAAAAATATAATCATTCTGTATTTTTTCTATGATTCAGAATGTTTTTCACTTACGGATGCATACTTACACTCATCTCTCCATCCCTTTGTTTATTTACTCATCAAGCATTACTCATATGTGAACTATGTATAAAGCACTGGACCAAGTAAGAGGAAAATATTACTTAAATGTGATTTTATTCACATTGATTCTATCCTATCTTACATTTTGTTTTGTAACCTAAGAGCCTTTCAAAGGTAGATTGTAATTCTTAAATGAAATGAATATAAAGTACACACACTCAATCTTATAGAAGCAACATGGCACTTTGCTATTGATTGTAATACTGAGATATTATTTTCTTAAAACTGCTCTATTTGTACTTCTGTCAAAATTACTAGATAATATTATTGTGGGTCAAATATATGCCAAGCATTCTAGTAAATGCTTCAAATATACTACCTAATTTAACCCCCTCAACAGATTATCATGGAGGGAAAATTTTCCTCTACCCTTCCCAGTTCTTCTGTCTGACCTAGTAATTAAATTAACATGAAACAGGTAACAGGAGAACATCAGATTAAATTTTGAAGTTACAGAGAATCCACATAAAATGAGAGATCCCAAAGACAGTGAAGTAAAATGAGGTATATATACCATCCTGTACTACGGAAAAGGGACTTTATTGTATATCAGGAGACATAGGCTACTGTCAGTTACCTGTGCATTTCTCAGTGCTAACTAGTAGTTTGTGAAAGATGAGTGAGTCTCTATAAACACAACAAAAATGTGACAATATTTGGACTTCCTAAAAAAATTATAAGCAATGCATGCTCAGAAATTCCTTGCCTCTTTGGAAATAGTATACATATTGAAGTCAGCTGATAAAATTTCTAGATTTCTAAGTCAGCATAGATGTAACTAGTATTTGACTGAGTACAAGGACATCTTCCTATACCACCATTGACTACTTTAAATACTTACTATGCGTATATACAGTAGTCATACAATGTGCTGTGTTTTAAGCATGTATTTAGTCACTCAGTCATGTCTGATTCTTTGCTACCTCACATTCTGTAGCCACTCCTTTGACCATGGGGATTCTCCAGGCAAGAATACTGGAGTGGCTCGCCATGCCCTCCTCCAGGGGATCATCCCAACCCAGGGATTGAACCCAGGTCCTCTGCATTGCAGGTGGATTCTTTACTATCTGAGCCACCAGGGAAGCCCATGAATACTGGAGTGGATAGCCTATCCCTTCTCCAAGGGATCTTCCTGACGCAGGAATTGAAGTGGGGTCTCCTACCTTGCAGAAAGATTCTTTACCAGCTGTATTACCAGGGAAGCTGGTAAAGAATTCATACAATTTGTGAGAATCAATGCAATGCCCTTTAAGTTACACTGTGTACTTAACATGAAATCAAAATAAAACACATCTAAACTTCATCATCTCTCCGTTTTCTGGTTAAATAGAGAAGATGTGTGGGATTCTTGACCTCTTTTTCATTCTTGTGTTTCATAACTTCTGACCCCCAGTTCCTTATTTGCATAGATTTTAGTGCCGAATAATCAATCAGCATGTTGTACAATTCTATAATGGGCATGTAATTAGCATTCCCTCGACATTTTTTTCTGATCCCCTACAGAAAGCATAGAATATGAGACACATGACCTTAGGAACACTGTAGGGCAGATTGAAAAATAACTGTTCATACTGGCTCCTAAATTTATTGTTTGTGTTTAAGGAAAGATAAACTTAATTCCCAATTAGTTGTTGGGATGCATAGTTATTTTTCAAAACTCTTTGAAATTAGAAAGATGTTTAGCTCTTCACTAAATCATACCTGAATTTTTTTTAAATGGAGGGAAAGTGGTATAGATTTTGAATCCATTAAATAATACTTAACTTATTCTTTTATCTGTGTGCAGAACTAAATGTCATTTTTTTGGTTTTATCTATATTTATAATACCTTAGAGAATATTCTCAAATGCCTTAGTTAACTTCAGATAAGCTCCTATCTAAGGGGTACATATTAACTTCTTCAAAATCATGGATATTATTTGGTAGTTGCCTTAAGGGGCATTTCTGAAGCACCTCATCTCTTTACACAGACTGATTTAGATGAAGCATGAAGATTCATACAAAATACTGATATTGACTAATTACTCCTTGCTTTAGGACAGAGACATTTACCATGACAGATTCTTGCTCCCTTCATTGCTGGAGGTAGCTGCATATATAGTAAAAATAAGCGAAATCAGAATCTGTTCTACTCCCACGTTTCACCATCTATCATCTAAAGTGCACTTGTTTTTTGTCATATTTTGCTATGAAATTATGAATGTGGCTTTGACTGAATAAAATATGTCACTTATATCTGAAATAGCAAAATGAAATCCCAGAAGAATGATGGGTTGCTGGAAAGATAATTGGAATGAGTAGAATATCTTAATTTATCATATTAAGAAATTTATTTCTAGGCTTTCAATCTCTATCCATATATACTGGCTCTGCGTGTAATGACATATCCACTCTTAGCATTAGAAATTATGATTCTTTTCAAGAGAATGTGTTTTATCTAACTCTCGTTTTATGACTAGTGAGAAAATGGAAAAATGTGTATTGATAGTGACAGAAACTAAACAACAAAAAATACGTTCAAGAACATTGTCCATGCTATATAATTAATTTTAAAAGATATGTCTAAAGAAATGGAAACCATATGCTTTAGGCACATTTACCACAAGACTCCTACCCTTTGCTTATTTTAACACTAATCTAGTTAATGCTGTGGGAGGGATTTTGCAGTTACAATTAAGATTACTGGTCAGTTCATCTTAAGGAGACTATTTCAGATGATCTGGGTAGGTTTCATGTAATCATATGGGTCCTTGAAGCAAAAGACAGAATATTGAGGCAGAAGACATGCATTGGAGAGATAAGGCAGAAAGAGAAGAATTACAGAGATATGGACACCAACCATTATTGGCTTTGTGAAAGTTAGTTGCTCAGTTGTATCTGACACTTTGTGACCCCATGGACTGTAGCTCATCAGGCTTCTCTGTCCATGGAATTCTTCCCGGCAAGAATACTGGAGAGGGTAGCCCTTCCCTTCTCCAGGGGATCTTTCCAAACCAGGGGTTGAACCCGTGTCTCCTGCCTGCATTGCATTATTGGCTTTGAAAAAGGCCAAAAGCCTGGAACTATGGGCTCCAGCAGATGAGAATGAATGACTTATCAGACAGCCAGCAATGAAATGGTGATCTCATCCCTACAACTGTGTAGCACTAATGGAACCAGACCAGCCATAATCTTCCTGAACTTCAGACCTACAGAACCATAAGATAATAGATTTCAATTGCTTTGATCTGCTAGGTCTGTGGTAATTTGTTGTGATAGCAAATATACTACTATAAATATATTCATGTATTTATTTGCCTGCCTAGGATCTTAGCTGTGGCACAGGCATCTTCAAACTTCTTTGCCATGCACGGGCTCTAGAGCTCAGGGGCTCAGTGCTTGTGGCACACAGGCTTAGTTGCCTCATGGTATGTAGGCTCTTAGTTCCCAACCAGGGATAGAACCCACATCTTCTGCATTGGATTAACAACTGAATCACCAGGGAAGTCCCTCACTTCATCTTAATTACTTTTACAAGCCCTGCCTCCAAACATAATCACTCTGGAGGTTCAGGATTAACATTTGAATGGAGGGGGCACAATTTAGTCAATAGCACCTACTATAGACAGTTGTCATCCACAGAATTTACTTATTTGTGTCCTTTCCATTTTCAGTATACTGTATTTATTGCCATCAACATATTTAATGTGTATAGACATTTATGGACACGTCTTTTGCTTAGCTCTGATCCCAGACATAGTAGTCATAGCTCAGTCATGTCTGACTCTTTGCAACTCTATGAACTGTACCCCACCAGGCTCCTCAATGCATGGAATTCTCCAGGCAAGAATACTGGAGTGGGTAACCATTCCCTTCTCCAGGGGATCTCCCCGACCTAGGAATCAAACCCGAGTCTCCTGTATTGCAGGCAGATTCTTTATCACTGAGCCACCTAAGCACAAATGCAATTTGGTATTATATTTCTCAAAGGATCTAGTTAACTATGTACCTGTAGCTGCAAACATAGGGCTTCCCAGGTGGCTCAATGGTAATGAATCTACATGCAACACAGGACACCTGAGTTTGATCCCTGGGTCAGGAAGATCCCCTGGAGAAGGGAATGGCTACCCACTCCAGTATTCTTGCCTGCAGAATTCCATGGATAGAGGAGCCTGGTGGGTTACAGTTCATGGGGTTGCAAAGAGTCAGACATGACTGAGGGACTAACACTTTCATATCCTTTGTTTCCCCATCTATTTGCCATGAAATGATGGGACTGGATACCATAATTTTCATTTTTTGAATGTTGAGTTTTAAGCCAGCTTTTTCACTCTCCTCTTTCACTTTCATCAATAGGCTCTTTAGTTCCTCTTTGCTTTCTGCCATAAGGGTGGTGTCATCTGCATATCTGAGGTTATCGATATTTCTCCTGGCAATCTTAATTCCAGTTTGTGCTTCATCCAGTGAGGCATCACATGATGTACTCTGCATATAAGTTAAATAAGCAGGGAAACAATAAAGCCTTGAGGTACTCCCTTCCCAATTTGGAACCAGTCCATTCTTCCATGTCTGGTTCTAACTATTGCTTCTTGACCTGCAAACAGGTTTCTCAGGAGACAGGTAAGGTGGTCTGATATTCCCATCTCTTTAAGAACTTTTCAGTTTGTTGTGATTCAAACAGTCAAACGTTATAGTGTGGTCAATGAAGCAGAAGTAGATGTTTCTCTGGAATTCTCTTGCTTTTTCTATGTTTGATGTAGTAAATTTGGCCAAATAGTCATTTATCAATAAATTAGTCACTGGAAATCTTTCAACCAGTAGAGTTGGGTAGACTTAGCTGGGATTCAAGCACATCCTTACACTGGAAGAATATTTGTCTTTATTTTAACAAAATTAGTTTTACTGAGTGTTTATTATAAGCTAAACCAATTGAGGTAATAGGACTTCCCTGGTGGCTCAGATGGTAAAAGCATCTGCCTACAATGTGGGAGAACCAGGTTTGATCGCTAGGTAGGGAAGATCCCCCTGGAGAAGGAAATGGCAACCCACTCCTGTACTCTTGCTTGGAGAATCCCATGGACGGACGGAGTAGCCTTGTAGGCTACAGTCCATGGGGTCGCAAAGAGTCGGACATGACTGAGTGACTTACTTTCACTTTCATTGAGGTATTAAAAGAAATATATATATGAAGCACCTTCAGTTATGCCTGGCACATAAGGGCTTACTTGTAAAAAATATATTATTTGAATCCTTGAAACTGCTAGTCATTTTTCTAGGAAAGAGGAATATAATCAGAAATGACAAGATTCAGTTCTAATGAAGGAAAGAAATGCTTACAAAATAAAAAGTGCATAACATAATATCAACTAGGATGGCTGCTGTTAAGAATGAAAGATGATAGAAAAAAACAGTGGTGGAAACATGGCAGGGCTGAGCTACTTTTGATGGTGGGGCAGGGGTTGTGGAGGAGAAAGGGAAAATTTGATTGGGGAACAATTAGATTATCTCCTAGAGTGTAGACATTTAAAAGGAGCTGGCCTGAAGCCAGGGTCCTCTGCACAACTTCCTACTTTTTCTTAAAAAATTTTTTTTCCCTCTGCAATCCATTATAATTGGTCTTCCTTCTCAACTGAAGATATATCAGAAAAGTGGACTTAGCAGCTTTAGTCAATAGTAAGAATGCCAACTGATCAATTAGTGTTATAAATGTTTATGTTACTTTGTTCTCATGTCCACCAAAAGGGCCAGTTAAAGTTTTTTCCTCTAGTTGTGGTAATATCACACAAAAAACAAAATCTCAATATGTATTCTTTACTTCTCTTTTCTTTGGAATTTATTGTCTATTTACTGTAAAAGTCTAGCTAATTTTCATAGTACAAAACTTTGCAAGTGTTGCTTTATGTGTTAATTACATCATTAGTTATTTGCATGATTTAACAGCCCATAGGCTATCAAAGAAATGATCATTTTAAAAGCTTGAAGTTGCTGACTATTTCTGAGACAAAACTGGAAAAGATTCAACCTGGAGAATGATTGATTTCTTGGTGATGTCTTTCTGTCATAAACCCAAGATATTTGAGAAAGACATGCTACAATTTCCCACAGCATAGTGTACTGCCAAACACAAAAATTTTTAAAACTTGAAGATATTAAAAGTAGAATTGTATACCAACTATAAAACTTCACAAATGTCCTACAATTTCTGTTTTTGATAACTTGGAGAGGTCCTAGCAGTCAATGGGAATTTGGAGCTATTTTATACAGTAGTTCAGACAACTGAAGAGAACATTGTTTAAATCATACGCACATTATGTTTATGCAGAAAGGTTTTCCTAAAAAAAGTTTAACTGTACTGAGCATTCTAATGAAGGCTGTGCAAATATTAAATAGCATCTACAATTATGTTTCTGTTTTCTTTTCAATATTGAATGTTTACATTCTTAAAACATCCTCAATCGATAGCGTTTATTGACTTTGCTTTCTCCTTTCTCAGCTATTACTTTACTTGTTTTGCCTTATGCATTTCTTCACATGGTGTTTTATTTATATATTTTATTGTTGACGTGGGGGAAAAGGCTGCCCTCTTTTTATTAACAGCTTGAATTGTCAGCAGGCACTGAGGCTTAGCGCCAAGTAAGGAAGACACAGGCAAGCGAATTTCTTTTGGTAGTACTTTCAACCTTGAATACAGACCTCTGGGTAATGTCACAGTGGGTCCTTGCTGAATATTTGCTGAGGGCTCCTTTTATGCTTGTCTCAGCATTGGTTTAAAACAAGATCAAGACTAAGAAGAGTCAAACTGCTTTTGCAAAGGTCTTTCTTCATTTGCCCTTTCTCTCCCAGTCTTTCAGCAACTCTGCCTTTCATGAATACTGAACTGTGACTCAAATCTCTGACTGTATGTGTGTAAGGACTTGGTAATTTAAAAATTTTGAGCATGACACACGAGCTCAGCAAGACTCAATTCAACCCGTAATATCTACAGCAAGTCTTTAAACCTGGTCTCCTCTGCATAATCTTACCAGGGAACTAGGAAATCACCATTATCTAGAGCTTGTACAAGCTGGAAACTCAGCAGTCACTCTTGACACCCTCCCCTTTTCTCTCTCATTGTACAGTTCAACAAAAAGTTATGTTGCTCCTTATTCTTAAACTCTCCCACATATACCGACTTCCCCTCCCTGGCCATTTAAGTTTCATTGTTTCTTGCCTGGAATAGGAAGCTCCCTGACCTGTTGATCAACAGTACTTTTCTGTCTCTTTCAATGGTTCTCACACTACACTTATCTAAATAATTATGTAATGATGTCACATGCTTCATCCCATGACACACTTCAATGGATGCTGATCACAATTCATATGACCTAGGAAATCCTAAGTGCTTTAGCTCCTTTATACAGCCTCAACTCACTCCACACAATCTGCCAACCTGTGTCCCAATCACCTGTTTGGTTTCTCTTTTAGACCATGACCCTACTACGATAAGACCTTAGCATTGCTGTTTCCTTCTACCTTAAAAGAAAAAAAAAATCTTCTATTTTAACCATATGCTCAAGAACACACATATATACATATGCACAAAATGATTATTTTGCTAAGTTAATTCCTTCTTATTCATTCATGTTCCAGATTCCAATGGTTTCTTCCCTAGAAAACAATCCCTGGCTCTCTATACAGATCAATTTTCCTCCTACAAAGCTCTTGTCATACTTATAATTTTATATTTATTTCTAGGATTTATTAGATTCTGGCTAGAATTTTCTATAAATATGCAGAGTACATCATGCAAAATTCTGGGGTGGATGAAGTACAAGAAAGCTGAGTGCTGAAGAATGGATGCTTTTGAACTGTGGTACTGGAGAAGAGTCTTGAGAATCCCTTGGACTGCAAGGAGATAAAACCAGTCAATCGTAAATGAAATCAGTTCAGAATATTCATTGGAAGGACTGATGCTAAAACTGAAACTCCAATACTTTGGCCACCTGATGCAAAGAACTGACTCATTAGAAAAGACCCTGATGCTGGGCAAGATTGAAGGCAGGAGGAGAAGGGGACAACAGAGAATGAGATGGTTGGATGGCATCACCGATTCAACGGACATGAATCTGAACATGCTCTGGGAGTTGGTGATGGACAGGGAAGCCTGTCGTGCTTCAGTCCATGGGGTCACAAAGAGTCGGA
Organism: Oryx dammah; assembly: GCF_014754425.2. NCBI lineage: Eukaryota > Metazoa > Chordata > Mammalia > Artiodactyla > Bovidae > Oryx > Oryx dammah. The sequence continues at coordinate 34,918,928 of NW_024070193.1, forward strand.
CATGACTGAGTGACTGAACTGAACTGAACTGATGGCTGTTATATTTGTTTATGCTCAATATCTGATCTGTGGCATCTAACTTATGGTTTGTCACAGAATATCTACTCAATAAATATTTTTGGAAGACATGAGTGGAATTCCTTCAGTCCACATCAAGCAGTGTAACTCATTTTCTACTTAGTGTCCCTTCAGATCTTTGAGGAAAAGCATCATGCTCCCCACTCTGACTCAGATGTTCTCACTTCAGAAATAATAATGACATTTTGTTATTCAATCAACCTTTATGTTAAATGTTTTCTGATCTTTTATAACCCTATTCACTCGTCCTTGAATGGGGTTTTCATTGTCTAGGTAAATACAAATAACTCTGAAAATGATATGTTCAGAAATAAGCCCAATAGTCAAGTTAATAATTTTTTTTCTCTATACATGCCATTCAATGTTCTTGTTCATACAGTTCTATAGAGAGTAGATTAGCTATTAAAATAGCCATCATGGAACCATTCCTTGTAATTATAAAACCACCACTCTTATCTGTTTTACCAGACAACTTATACTTTCTAATAAAATTCTCTGTTTTAGTGCATAATACAAAAGCCCAATTTTATCCATTTTATTCAATTTCACTTATAGCAAAAAATACATATACATGTAATTTCCATCACTGGATATCTGAGTATAGAAATCTTTTATTTTGATCTCTTTGTTTTTGAGATGAGGCAATAGAGTCCCCAAACCAATGTTATTTGATTAAAGCTCTGGCAAAGATCAAACTAAAGAACTAAAACACAGCACTCCTGAATTCAAGGATAGAATTTTTTTTATAAATATACCAAATTTAGTTATTATTTATTAAAATAAACATAGGGAGTGTTATTTTTAAGAAAAAAACCTACTCCATTTTCACACTATTTTGTACCTCTTTTGTACTCAATATCCAAGATTCTGTTTCAGTTTATCTGAGTTGGAATCTGGGCTACCAGAAAGAAAGAAAAGAATTTTCAAAGCTGTTCTTTTCATCTTAAAATTAATGGAATTTCTATAGTAAACAATTAGCATTTTATTAAGTTGCTAATATGGCTTCCCTCATGGCTCAGCAGTAAAGAATCTGCTTGCCAATGCAGGTTCAATCCCTGGGTCAGGAAGATCCCCTGGAGAAGGAAATGTCAACCTACTCCAGTATTCTTGTCTAGAGAATTCCATGGACAGAGGAATCTGGCGGGCTACAGTCCATGGGGCTGCAGAGAGTCAGACAGGACTTAGCGACTGAACAGCAACAAGCTGCTAATATAGTAGCTATTAAGATAATGACAATGAAGATGATGATAAGATAAAAAAGAAAGGCACTTGCAAGTTAAATAAAAGTGGAAATATCTCTAAAGTTAAAAAATTCAGTCTCATATGCAAATGTAGGAAACCTATCCTTCTTTTTCAAATAGGGATCTTTTCACATTGGTACCCCTTTCAAATTCCTCTTTTTCTTGGCTTTGATTAAGAGGAGTCAAACCTCCCCTTTTTATTTCTGATCTTCGCAGTCGTCAATTGTGAGAATGTGTGCCACACCACCCATATGTTCATCTCCAGATGGCTAGCCTGTTTCTCTCAGCTCCCCCACCTGCCTGGGCCAAAGGCATGCTGTGCTCAGAACCCTGCACACAACATGGAAGATGCTGGGGCCGGCTGTCATCCGTACACTCGAGACCCATAGTTTCACTAGAGGACAAGAGAGGGGAAAAAAGAGAAACTGGGGTGAAGGAAAGCAAACGAAGAGTTAAGGAATGGGGAGCGGGGGCAGGAGAGAAGAAAGAGGGGAAAAGGAAATGAAGAAGGATATGAAGAGGAAAAGAGGATGATTCAGTAAGAAAAGTATAGACATTTTATGATGACCTGCCATTAATCTGGAAGTTTAAGAAAGTTAAAACTGCACATCTGTGTGCTCAGTAGTGCCCGACTCTTTCCAATCCTTTCTACTCAAATATAGACATGTGTCCCTTAAATATAGTCACACGAAGCCAAACACAAATTCCTTATTGTTCTGATGTTAAAACTGAGGTCATATGGAACAGGTCGTGGGAGTGGATGGTGGTGCATTAAAAGCTGCAGGTGGTTGTCTATTGTTTTCTAGTGAAGACACCCTGTGGATCTGTGCGAGGAGGCGTCTCATATACATACTCACTAAGTGATAACATCCAAGATGGAAAACACATGTTGCTGATGTATATTGGCATCATGTGTTTCAACTGAAACTGAAGCAGAAATCTCAAGATAAAGGAGAAATGAGCAAAGAAGTCAGAATGGGTTTTTCCCTCTTTCTTTTTTTGCCTATCCTTGTCCCAGTGTTTCGGCAGGTACCATCCTCAAATACCTTGCATCAAAATCACTTTGACCAATCCAAGAGACCCTCCACACAAATAAGTAATCAGCCATCAAAGATCTATAAAGCACTTTCTAAAGATTAGTGTATAATACAACATATAATACAATAATATATGTATTATACATATATTCATTGAGTCAACTATGAGTCATATACTAACCACTGGGGTTAGATTGTTGTGTCTAAAAACATTCACTCATTGAGTCAACCATGAGTTGTATACTAAGTTTAGCACTGGGGTTAGATTGTTTTAGAATAGAACATAGTTCTGGATGTAAAAGGTATGGCAGAGGAGAAAGACAATGAGCTCACCTCCTTTCACAAGCACACCCAAATCACAGCAGTTTGTAGAATAATCATTGATGGAAAAGACCAAAACCTAGCAGAAAATATCTTCTATAATTAAAGAATAAAGAAGGGCCACAATGAGGCAGATAGAAGGGGCAAAATCAAAATACAGTCAAGCCCCATGCTTCTGGGTGGGTGACCACATGCTAGAGAATAATTATATTGCAGAACTTCTCAAGAAGGATTGAGAGGTCTGAATCCCATACCAGGCTCCCCAGCCCAGGGGTCCTGCACCAGAAGACAAGGCCCCATTGTGTTTGGCTTTGAAGCCCTGTGCTGTGCTTAGTCGCTCAGTCGTGTCCAACTCTTTGTGACCCCATAGAATGTGGCCCACCAGGCTCCTCTGTCCATGGGGATTCTCCAGGCAAGAATACTGGAGTGGGTTGCCATGTCCTCCTCCAGGGGATCTTCCCTACCCAGAGATAGAACCCGGTCTCTCACATTGCAGGTGGATTCTTTACCATTTGAGCCACCAGGGAAGCCTCTTAGAAGGCCAGCTGGGCTTAATTTTGTGAGTCTCAAAGGATGAGATAAATACACTTCACTCTTAAAAGTCACACACAAAATTTCACATCCTCTGAAACCCAGGGAAAAAGCAATAATTTGACAGGAGGTTTGGCTAGACCTACCTGCTGGGCTTAAAGAGGTTCCTGGAGGAACAGGGGGTAGTCAAGCCTCGTCCTAGGGAGCTGGAGTCTGGCGGCAGACATTCTTGGAATTTCCTCCCAGCTGATGCAGGTGCTAAGGATTCCTGAGCGCAAAGACCTGGCCACATGCAACAGCCTGTAGATGCCAGTGCTGGGGGACATCTCACGCCAAGCAACGAACTGGGTGGGGATGCAACTCCGCTTACCAACAGACAGGCTGCCTTAAGACATCCTCTGATGGACCTCTAGGTTGTTTCCATGTCCTGGCTATTATAAACAGTGCTGCAATGAACATTGGGGTACATGTGTCTCTTTCAATTCTGGTTTCCTTGATGTGTATGCCCAGCAGTGGGATTGCTGGGTCATAAGGCAGTTCTATTTGCGATTTTTTAAGGAATCTCCACACTGTTCTCCATAGTGGCTGTACTAGTTTGCATTCCCACCAACAGTGTAAGAGGGTTCCCTTTTCTCCACACCCTCTCCAGCATTTATTGCTTGTAGACTTTTGGATCGCTGCCATCCTGACTGGTGTGAAATGGTACCTCATTGTGGTTTTGATTTGCATTTCTCTGATAATGAGTGATGTTGAGCATCTTTTCATGTGTTTGTTAGCCATCCGTATGTCTTCTTTGGAGAAATGTCTATTTAGTTCTTTGGCCCGTTTTTTGATTGGGTCATTTATTTTTCTGGAATTGAGCTGCATAAGTTGCTTGTATATTTTTGAGATTAGTTGTTTGTCAGTTGCTTCATTTGCTATTGTTTTCTCCCATTCAGAAGGCTGTCTTTTCACCTTGCTTATAGTTTCCTTTGTTGTGCAGAAGCTTTTAATTTTAATTAGATCCCATTTGTTTGTTTTTGCTTTCATTTCCAGTATTCTGGGAGGTGGATCATAGAGGATCCTGCTGTGATTTATGTCGGAGAGTATTTTGCCTATGTTCTCCTCTAGGAGTTTTATAGTTTCTGGTCATACACAATGGAGTAATACTCAGCCATTAAACGAATACATTTGAATCAGTTCTAATGAGGTGGATGAAACTGGAGCCTATTATACAGAGCGAAGTAAGCCAGAAAGAAAAACACCAATACAGTATACTAACACATATATATGGAATTTAGAAAGATGGTAATGATAACCCTCTATGCGAGACAGCAAAGAGACACAGATGTATAGAACGGACTTTTGGACTCTGTGGGAGAGGGAGAGGGTGGGATGATTTGGGAGAACGGCATTGAAACACGTATACTATCAGGTAAGAAACGAATCGCCAGTCTATGTTCGATATAGGATACAGGATGCTTGGGGCTGGTGAACGGGGATCATCCAGAGAGATGATATGGGGTGGGAGGTGGGAGGGGGGTTCAGGATTGGGAACTCATGTACACCCGTGGTGGATTCATGTCAATGTATGGCAAAACCAGTACAGTACTGTAAAGCAAAATAAAGTAAAAACAAACAAACAACAACAACAACAAAAACGACAAAAAAAACTCCTCTGAACACAGCCTCCTCTGGACACAGCCTCTACCACCAGAGGGCAGGCAACAGTCCCAGGTCCCCTCTTCCGACCCTACCCTCCAAGCAGCCTGCCCTTGCGTCTGGACCAGGGTGCAGACACTACATTCAGGAAAGCCAGAATGCTGTCTCCAGCAGGCCAGATGGGGCCCTAAAACCAGCTGCACCCCGGTCCTGCCCACTAGCAGGCCGACACAAGCCCCAGGACTCCCCGGAACCTGTACTCAACTGTGATAGGAATTGCAAGCGCGGGATACACCAGCGCGGGAATCCCTGAGCCCTGAAACCAGTCCCCAGGACTCCAGGACCTGGTAAAACGAATCCCAGGATCTGGCTTCAGCCACTAGTGGGCTGAATCAGCCCTCAGAGTCTTCTGGACCCTGATTCTGCCCGCCAATATGCCAGAACTAGCCCAAGTGGGTTGGGGGATTGGTGGTTCTAGACTCAGTGGTTTCCTGATCCAGCCCCACCAACCAGCAGGTGGCAGCCTCCTCACAAGGCAGGGCCTGGCAGCCGACCTGAACAGGGGCTGTCCAAGACTACCAGATCAACCGCATATCAGGACCCACGTGGACATCATGGGGAACCCCATAGAGCATATAGCTCCAGTGAAAAAGGGGGCACACAGGGGACACACAGAGGGCACAGCGAGGGGACACTACCGGGACACACAGGACTTCTGCAGAAGCCACTTCTCCAGAGTCGGGAAATGTCACCACCCTACCAGACACATAAACATAAAAATAGTGACTTGGACAAAATGAGCTGCCTAGAGTAAGAAGTTAGACGTTTTTAACAAAGATTTAGAAAATATAAGGGCTTCCCTGGTGGCTCAGATGGTAAAGAATCTGCCTGCAATGCAGGAAACCTAGGTCTCCTGCATGAGATTCCTGAGTCAGGAAGATCCCCTGGAGAAGGGAATGGGAAACCACTTCAGTATTCTTGCCTGGAGAATCCCATGGACAGAGGAGCCCGGCAGGCTACAGTCCATGGGATCACAAAAAGAAAGTATAAAGAATAATCAGAGATGAAGAATATAGTAAATGAAATGAAAAATATGGTAGAAAGAATCAATAGTAGATTAAATGGCATGGAGAAACAGATCAGTGAGCTGGAAGACAGAGCAGTGGAAATCACTGATGCTGAATATAAATAAATAAATAAAAGAATTTAAAGAAAAGAGGATAGCTTAAGAGAGCTCTGGGGCAACATCAAGCACACTGATATTTGCATTATAATTTTCCCAGGAGAAGAAAGACAGAAAGTGGCTGAGAACACATATGAAGATTTAATAGCCAGAAACTTTCCCAACCTAGGGAAGGAAGCAATTATATAAGTCCAGGAATCCCATCCCAACAGGATGTACCCACAGAGGAACATACCAAGACATATTATAATTAAAATGGAAAAAAATATAGATAAGGAGAAAATACTAAAAGCAGCAAGGGAAAAGCAACAAATAACATACAAGGGAATGCCTATAAAAGCTATATCTGATTTTTCAGCATAAACTCTGCAGGCCAGAAGGAAGTGGCACAATATTTAAAGTGATGAAATAGAAAAAAACCTACAACTAAGAATACTCTAACCAGTAAGATACTTGTTCCGAATTGATGGAAAGATAAAGTTGACGAGGAGAGATCCCCTGGAGAAGAAAATGGCAACCCACTCCAGTATTCTTGCCTGGGAAACCCCATGGCCAGAGCAGCCCAGGGGGCTACAGTTCCTAGGGTTGCAAGGAGTCGAACATGACTTAGCAACTAAGCAACAACAACAAAGACTCCAAAAGCTAGAAAAATCCAGCACCACCAAACCAGCTTATAAGAAAAGGTGAAGGAACTTCTCAAAGGCCACAGCTAGAGACATGAAAATTACAAAGTGAAAAAAAAAATCATCAGTATTGATAAATATACCGTAAAGGTATGCCTCATCTTATTGCACTTCACAGATATTGCAGATTTTATAAACTGAAGGTTTGTGGAAGCTCTGCATAGCGTATCTGTTGGCTTCATTGTTTCAACAGCATTTGCTCACTTCTTGTCTCTGTGTCAAATCAAACAAACAAACCCAACATAGATCTGGCTTAAAAAAAAAAAACCACCACAAAACTGAATCAGTTTTTATTGAAAATCTGCTGTGTACTAAGCATTCTTTTAAGCTCTAGGAGTATAACATTGTAAAAAAAAAAATGCAGAAGTTTTTGTTTTTATTGAACTTGCATTATCGTCATGGAGAATCATAAAAAAACAAGTAACCTATACATAACATAAGAAGATAGAATGTGCTAGGAAGGAAATGAAGCAGAGAAGGGAGTGTCAGGACCAGTAGGGATTCAATTTTCTGAAAGGTGACCAGTAAAGGCTTTCCAGAGATGGTTATACTTGAGGAAAAACGTGAAGATGGTGAGGGAGTGAGCCGTGCAGCTCTCTGACAGTTCCCTGGCAGAAGTCAGTGCACAGGCCTTGGTCCAGGGGATGCCTCTCTTTCAAGGGTAAATTGAGCAAGAAAGATACCAGTAGCAGATAAGAACAGAACAAGAGTCTGTGGGTTCTTAGAAAAGCCATTGTAAAGGCTTTGTCCTAACACCCCAAAGCCTTCCTTTCTCAAGCAGAGTAAAAATCAAATGCTGTTATATAGAAAAGAGTCTGATATAGAGAAAAGAAGAAGAAAAGAATGTTATGATAGAAAGCAACTGCAATAATTCATGTGAGAGGTAGTAACGGACTGGACCAGGAAGGCAATGATGAACTTGAGGAGATAAGGGTCTGTGCCAGACAGTTTGAAGATACAGTTGACAGGATTGGTTTTCAATAGGATCTGGAATAAGAGAGCAAGAGATAAGCCAAAATTCTCTCAGTCCTGGGTGTTCATTGGAGGACTGATGTTGAAGCTGAAACTCCAATACTTTGGCCACCTGAGGCAGAGAGCTGACTCATTGGAAAATCCCCTGAAGCTGGGAAAGATTGAGGGCAGGAGGAGAAGGGGATGACAGAGGATGATGGCTGGATGGCATCACCGACTCAATGGACATGGGTTTGGGTGGACTCCGGGAGTTGGTGATGGACAGGGAGGCCTGGCGTGTTACGGTTCATGGGGTCGCAAAGAGTCGGACACGACTGAGTGATTGAACTGAACTGAACTGAAGGTTGGTCCAGTGGTTTGTGTAAGCTTCTTATAGGGTGAGATTTGTGCTGAAATTTTGTTTGTTTGTTTTTCCTCTGATGGGCAAGGCTGAGTAAGGTGATAATCCTGCTGATGGTTGAATTTGTATTTTTATTTTGTTTGTGTTTGGATGAGGTGTCCTGCACAGGGTGCTATTGTTGGTTGGGTGATGCCAGGTCTTCTATTCAAGTGGTTTTCTTTGTGTGAGTTCTCATTATTTGATACTCCCTAGGGTTAGTTCTTTGATAGACTAGGGTCTTGGAGCCAGTGCTTCCACTCCAAAGGCTCAGGGCTTGATCGCCATTTGCCTGGTGTTGTGGGCAGCAAACTGATGTGTCAGGGGGCACAGGGCTGAGCTGCTCGGTCCTCTAGCGGAGCTGGTTTGCTGCCATCTACCCAACTTCAGCACCAAGTGAATGAGAAGAAAGGGAGTGAGGCCTGTAGTTTTGCTTTTATTAAATAACAATGTCTATGTTTAAAAACTGGTTTGCAAAATTCCTGGAAACTGAAACAATGGACTCTTCCAGACCTCTTAGGATCAGGTCCACCAGGAAGGCATATAATCAGCAAGGAAGTAGAAAAGGGTTGACTGTTGGGTTTGCAGACTTTAAACATTTTAATTCAGCAACATATAACAGCAGGAGTTTTTTCCACTCCCAATTGTGTATAATAATTAGACATCTGTTATAATAATTACATGGGTCCCATGGTATTTCCAGATTTATGAAGGAAAAAGGCATCTTTGAATCCTTTTTCTTTTTCTCATCAACTTTTGCCATCCTTACTTTCATCTATAGCTTCTATAATCAGTTCAGTCCAGTCGCTCAGTTGTGTCTAACTCTTTGTGACCCCATGGGCTGCAGCATGCCAGGCTTCCCTGCCCATCGCCAACTCACCAACTCCCAGAGCTTGCTCAAACTCATATCCATAGTGATGCCATCCAACCATCTCATACTGTGCAGTTCCCTTCTCCTCCTCCCTTCAGTCTTCAAGCTTCTATAATAAGATTTCTATATTAAGAGAAAAAAATGGAATGAACTTATGGTTACCAGGGGAGAAGAATCAAAGGAAGCAATAGTTAGGGAGTTTGGGAATGTCATGTAGACACTGCTGTATTTAAAATGGATAACCAATAAGATCCTACTGGATAGTACAGGGAACTCTGCTCAATGCTATGTGCCAGCCTGGATGGGAGGGGAATTTGGGGGAGAATGGACACATATATATGCATGGCTGAGTCCCTTCATTGTTCACCGGAAACTATCACAACATTGTTAATCAGCTATACTCCAATATAAAATATAAAATTTTTTAAAAGAGCAAAAATAATATTGATTTCTACCACAGACAAAATGTACAATGAAAGGCAAAATAAAACTGGAGTGAACTGAATACTCTCTATTTAATGCCTGATGGATTTGAAGGCTCCTGGATAATGAAAGGTATAAAAAAATTTAAAGCTGTCCTGGAAGGAGATAATTCTGTTCAAGCCCTTCATTCCGTAGATGTGAAAATGGAGACACCTCGTGTTCAGATGTCCAGCCTAAAGTTACCAAGCCAGATGGTGGCAGAGAAAAGATGAGAACTTTAGGCTCCTGATCAGAAAGGTCACACTTTCCGGTCATGCTTTTACACTGCTTTACACCAGACTTTAAATCCTTGGCCATCATTGTCAGGAGAACGGTCAGCACATTATTTGTGTGTAAAAAAGAAAGAACTGGCCCATCAATCAGGTTTCCATGCCCAGCCTTTTAAACCCACCACTGGCACGATCATAGGGAAGTGCTGCTCCAACTCATTCTGCTGGAAATAAACTGAGGTCTCATAGCAGCCATTATAGTCTAATTATATCTGACAGCTAACCGGACAGGTTTTGTTTATTTGTTTCTTTATTCTTTCAGTGCTTATGGCTTGAAAAAATGAATCACACTGTCAAAACCATCTTACCCTTCAGGAGTTCTCTGTTTGCCTCATTGAAAAGCTAACAAAAGCATCTATTTTCAACATGCCTGGTGAAAATAATGAAGGGAATATTTTAATGGAGAAATCGGTTTAGAAATGCATGATTCCTGTGACACCCAGGAATGGGCAGCTGCCGCTGGTGCCCTGTGGTACCCTGAGGAAGGTCATGGGAATCACGAGGATCAAACAAGAAATCACATATGACAACTTTTGTGAACAATGTGAGGTACGGTGTCATTTTTGATTGAAGTATAGTTCAGCTCAGTCATGTCTGACTCCTTGCGACCCCATGAATTGCAGCACCCCAGGCTTCCCTGTCCATCACCAACTCCCAGAGTTCACTCAGAGTCGCGTCCAACAAGTCAGTGATGCCATCCAGCCATCTCATCCTCAGTCGTCCCCTTCTCCTCCTGCCTTCAATCTTTCCCAGCATCAGGGTCTTTCCCACTGAGTCAACTCTTTGCATGAGGTGGCCAGAGTACTGGAGTTTCAGCTTTAGCATCATTCCTTCCAAAGAAATCCCAAGGTTGATCTCCTTTAGAATGGACTGGTTGGATCTCCTTGCAGTCCAAGGGACTCTCAAGAGTCTTCTCCAACACCACAGTTCAAAAGAATCAGTTCTTCGGTACTCAACCTTCTTCACAGTCCAACTCTCACATCCATACATGACTACTGGAAAAACCATAGCCTTGACTAGATGGACCTTAGTTGGCAAAGTAATGTCTCTGCTTTTGAATATGCTATCTAGGTTGGTCATAACTTTTCTTCCAAAGAGTAAGCGTCTTTTAATTTCATGGCTGCAGTCACCATCTGCAGTGATTTTGGAGCCCCCAAAAATAAAGTCTGACACTGTTTCCACTGTTTCCCCATCTATTTCCCATGAAGTGATGGGACTGGATGCCATGATCTTCGTTTTCTGAATGTTGAGCTTTAAGCTAACTTTTTCACTCTCCTCTTTCACTTTCATCAAGAGGCTTTTTAGTTCCTCTTCACTTTCTGCCATAAGGCTGGTGTCATCTGCATATCTGAGGTTATTAATATTTCTCCTGGCAATCTTGATTCCAGCTTGTGTTTCTTCCAGTCCAGCATTTCTCATGATGTACTCTGCATATAAGTTAAATAAGCAGGGTTAATTTACAGTTTATATTATCTTTAATTCTCCAAGGATGAAGTAACAAACGTCTATAGAGAACATGGACAAAGTTATACATAAAATTGAATGGAGTTCATAATGGCATTACTACTAGTGGATTTTCTTTGGCCTTAAGGCATGTGGAATCTTAGTTTCCTAAGCAGGGATTGAACCCATACCTCAAGCATTGAAAGCAAAGTTTTAACCAATGGATCACTGGAGAATTACCATTAGTGGATTTTCAACATTATATTTGATGTTACCTTAATTTGTTTTCCCCCAGATCACTCACCTTATAGAAATATCAATAGCATATACTCAAATTTGATGTACTAAATAAAAATTGATCACTTTAGAACAGAGTCTCTAGCTAAAGATCTCTGTTTTTTTTCCCCTATCTCATCCTGATTTTACCAATGTTTTGTCTAAGTTGAGTCACTGACATCCTGAGTGGCTTGTGCATGCACACTAAATTGCTTCAGTCGTGTCTGACTCTTTGTGACCCCATGGACTATATCCCTTCAGGCTCCTCTGTCCAGTGGATTCTCCAGGCAAGAATACTGGAGTGGGTTGTGTGCTCTTCTCCATGGGATCTTTCTGACCCAGGGATAGAACCGTGAGTGGCTCAAAGCAAATTAATTAAAAAAAAAAAGACTGAATAGTAGTATTGAGATCCAATTTTACACAATGTTGAAATAATAATTTGATCCTAATTAAATGAAATATAGCAAGAATCAACCTGTTTTAAGAAGAAAACAAATCAAAGCAAAAGAAAAGATTAAAAAGTCAGTAAGGAGAAGACAGACTCAGTGGTCTGCGGGAGAAACGGTTGCAGTTGGCTGCAAACAATTGTGAGACAAGATTGCAAAGAGCATGCGTGTGTGCACCTTGAATCTTCCCTTTATCTGAGAAGTGCAGATGCAGGCCCCTACCGGCCTTGCTCCAGCCCAAATCTGAGAGATTATACCTGGAGCACAACCAACCACCTTGAGCATTATGTTTTTTTATTTCTCATGGTTTTGTATAAGTTAAGCTTCACCTGTATACCACTGAAACTCAATTTTGAAGGTTTGGGCACCACTGAATTTGCTCATTCATCAAGAGCTTATAGATTTCCCTCTTCTAAGTTATGTTTCTAACTCCCCATTCTAATGTGATGGTTGACAATTTGTTATGTTGCTGTTTTTGCCAAGATGAGAAGTAGAGAAATATGGTTTATACAGATTCCATTCTATATACTTTTGTATACAGAGTGATTTCCAGAACTGAACCTTTCTGGCTTAATGAGACTATACTGCGCTATGCTAGTTGTGGGCAGAACATAAATGGAACACTTAAAAATTGAATATATTTGAGGGAAAATCCTCAGGAAGATGGAGGCTTAGTAAATCAATATCTATGAGAAATAGCTGGAAAAAATAAAGAAGTCATATTTATGTGTTAGAAGAGAAAATTAGTGGATACTTCTGAATTATATTACTTTAAAAAAGAATTGTTATACTTTAGTGGACTCTCATTTATTTTTATGGATCTATCAGCAGACGGAAGGAGTAAGGTCACAGTTCCAGTCAGCTTTAGGAAAATAACTCAAAGAAACATTGAGGTACTTAAAAATGGAATATGCTGTCTAATAATCAACTTCTTGTTCCTAGAGATATTCAAAAGAAGCAGAAACACAAATATATGAATGGTTTTATAAGTGGGAGTGATGTATCAGACAGAAGCTTCCATTACTTTTAACTCAGAGAATCTATGATGCACTCTACTAATTCAGTGTGGAATCATTGTTTTCCTCACCATTTATATCTAAAAGCACCTGACTGTAATTTTACTCAAGATGATGAAGAGAGAATGCCATATACAGTCTTTTAATCTCTCTCTCTGGGTTTTTTTTTTTTTTTTTGGTCACACAATAGGTGGGATCTTAAGTTCCCTAAGGATCTAAGTCCACGCCCCCTGCAGTAGAAGCAGAGAGTCTTAACCCCTCTGGACCATCAGAGAAGCTTCCTCACAAGTTCTCATTTAAAATATAGCACTGATTGAAAAGTTTTGTTCAAGTGCTGTCCCTTTCACTGTTAACATTAATCACTCAACCTAGAACAATGAGCAGTGGCTATTTACAAATTTATACCTACTCTTTGATCTTAATTTTCCTACCCAGGTTTTCATATACTTAATTAGCTTACAGATAATTCATCGATTAGATCATAAAATTTATGTGTGGATTTAATATTGCATAGTTTTTACATAGGAATATTTAATAATGGAGAATTCTGTTTAATCAACATGCTGAATGTGAAGCCAAATCATAATTTGAAAGGTCGACAACAAAGTGCATCATCCATCATGATTTAATCAGGCATGTTTATTAAGAGCTACTCAAAAGCAGGTAAGAACATCTGTAAAAGGATTAGTTCATAATATTTAAGCTACCGTTCTAAAACCATCACTAGCCATAGTGTTCTGATATTAATTATGTGAAATATGCCATTTTCTAAAGGAGCAACACAATTCCTTAAAAATTAACACTAAGATTAGTCTTTAGAAATGAAAAAAATCAAATGTGAGCGTCTATGAAATCCATTCTTCTTTATGAGGATGTCAAAATGACAGGAGAAAACTCCCTAAAAGATAGATACTGTGTTATTGATATCCAAATAAAATATCTCACATTGTAAGTCCGTTAGGACACTCCATTATACTGAGGTGAAGCGATGAAATGTTCTCTCTTTTTTTTCTCCTAAATTGTGTTGATTACCAAAGAAAATTTCTGAAGATGCTCTTTAGGCCAAAATACACTTGCCACCTTACACTATTCTTTCAATCACCACTTTGTCTATTCTGCTTATTACATATGGCTCATGTATGATTGAAAAGTAGGGGAACGATGTCAGTGTTATGCAAAATTTTATTGGTTCATGTGTGATTTTCTCAGACAAATGGAGCCAGACAAATATAAATAGATCGTACTCTATAGCAGAAAAGGGAAAAGTCATCATTTCAGCTACTGAATTGGCAGTAAAAATCTTCCAGGATATTTCAACTGAATCCAAGAAGACAGGGTTTCCTCCCTTGATGGGCTCCCTATCAGCTTTATCCAACCAATGCAAGTTTTACTTCCTTCCAAGTTCACATTACCACCTTCATTGTCTGAGATCTCTATTTCCATCTTTTTTGTTTCAGTACTTATCACAACTCCTTAATTAATGTTTTTTGGGATGTTATTAAAATATTCTACAGCACCATTCAGCTACACTAAGCTTCTTGTTTAGTTAACTCCACAGGCAATTTTCTTTTTTTTTCTGTTTGTGTTGTGGTTAAAAAAAAAAAAATTACTTAAAATTTGCTTTGTCATTCTTTGCTTCTATGCAGAACTTGAGGTCTTTTGGATACATATCATTATAGAGAAACATCCTATTATGATAGGCACAGGAGATCAATAATTGAATAATACACAGTTTATGGCATCATACTGCCCATAGTAAGAAGGGTATGCAAACTATGAGCTTTAATGCAATGTGATAAGTGCTATTGTTAGACTAGTTAATACAAGCTTTCAGAGGCTAAAAGTGCCAAATATGAAGACGTTTATTACTTTTCAAATGTCTCATTCCATGGTATAAAGTTAGGTGTTTTCCAGAAACTTCTTATACTGAACTAGAATTTTTATTCACTTAATCAATAAGCATTATTGGACAAATGCTGTGAGTCAGAAATGTTTTGGGACAATTGGAGTTGAAGTAATGAGCCAAACTAGATCTGGCTCTAGTGTTATAAAGTTTATATTTTAGAGGCAAAGATAGGCAATCAAGAAATACACAAGAAAATGAATGAATCCAGGTATAAACTAATTTCATGTTTCCTTAAAGTTAAAAAAGGCAATTGGACAGAGAGTGACTGTGCAGGTTAATTTTCTATGTGGGAGTAAATGAACACTTGTGTGGTAGATTGGGGTTCAGCCAATGGAAGATAAGGGGGGAGCTTTGCAGGCTGAAGAAACTAAATATAAAAGCCTTGAGGCAGTCAATAGCATGTTTGGAGAACAGAAAAAGTGACAGGGAGGCTGGTTTGGGAAGGTAAACAGAGGCCAGAAAATATATTGGTCCTTCGGAATTTGGATTTGATTCTGGTTGACCTGGGAGGACACTAGAATGCTTGATGAAGGGAAGGGATATTAGATGACTTATGTTCTGAAAACATCAGTTTGCTATTTGAAGAGCTAATTGCTGGGTTGCAAATATGGAAGCAAGGAGACAATTATAGTGTGCTACATGAGATATGATAGTGACTTGATGATCACAGAGGCATTCATGAGCAAAGAAGATGAAGTAAATAGCCCAGGATATGGTTTGGTGGTAGGATGTGCAGAACATGCTAGTGGATGAAACCTGTTGGTGATGAATCAACAACAATCCAATAAATCAACTGTCTCCACACAGATGGCCAAGGGGTACATGCAAAGTGCTCAACATTGCTAATTATTAGAGAAATGCAAATCAAAACTACAATGAGGTATCACCTCACACCTGTCAAAATGGCCATCATCAAAAAATCCACAAACAATAAATGCTGGAGAGAAGGCAACCCTCCTACACTGTTGGTGAGAAATTGGTACAGCCACTGTGGAGAACAATATGGAGGTTCCTTAAAAAAACTAAACATAGAGCTACCATATGACCCTACAATCCCACCCCTGGGCATATACACAGAGAAGAACATGGTCCAAAAGGATACACCCCAATGTTCTTTGCAGCTCTGTTTACAATAGCAAGGACATGGAAGCAACCTCGATGTCCATCAGCAGAGGAATGGATAAAGACGACGTGGTATATATGCACAACAGAATACTACTCGGCCAATAAAGAATGAACTAATGTCATTTGTAGCAACATGGATGGACCTAGAGATTGTCCTACTGAGTGACGTAAGTCAGACAGAGAAGGAGGATTATTGTATTACACCCCTTGTGTACAGAATCTAAAAAGGGATGATAGAAATGAACTTATTTATAAAACACAAACAGACTCACAGGCTTAGAGAACAAACTTATGGTTGCCAGGGGAGGGAGAAAATAGAGGGGAGGGATAGTTATGGAATTTGGGACAGACACTCTGCTCAACAATATATGGCAGCCTTGATGTGAGAGGAGTTTGGAGGAGAATGGATGCATGTATACATATATGGCCAAGTTCCCTTTGCTATTCACTTGAAACTATCACAATATGGTTAATCACCTATACTCTAATACAAAATAAAAAATTTAAAAAAATCCATCTAGTAAGTAAAGACAGCTCTCTACCTTCCTCCTCCATTTCTTCCTTCACTTGTCATTATAGGAGATTTCAAGCTAAGGTTGGACATAACTTTCTGTGGCTATTATAAAAAGTTTCTCTATATCACTTTCTATTTTGGAGCAATATAATCTCTGAAGAGGCACCCATCAAGTGATTTGTAAATGGGACTTTTTAGGGAATATTATTCATTTAACACTGTGAACTGTTGGGGAATTAGTGTATCAGTGACATTCTTCCTGTGATTTGAAAGGCCAAGTCAAAATCTCTCCATTGTACACCTGGAGATGCTCTCTGTGGACTTCCATGTCCCCTCTTTCAAATATACACTCCATACTTGTATATTCTTCAACATTCAACCTCCCTCTGGAAAAATAAAATGATCGGTAAGCACTCTGATCCAAAAGTAAGAGGCAAGGAAAAAAATATTGATTTATACTAAATCACTGAATGCAAATGTGGTGTGAGAGGATAAGAATGTTTGGCTAGAGCTACAGTATTATAAAATAAATGATATGCTACTCATTGAAAGCTCTTGTCCGTGTAAGTGAGCAGAAATATATAGTATTTGCTTATTATCTCCAGCCCAAGTAGTAAATTATCACTGAAATGGCAAAGACTGAAGTGGACATAAATTTGGGGTTTGCTGTGCTGAGGAGTTTGGAGCATGGTATATATTTCAAAAGCCTTTGGAGGCTACCGATCATCATGATATGCAGCCCGATGCTGCAGATAAAATATAAAGGTGATTTCTAGTTTGAAACTTAACCAAGGCTCCCCTGACTTACAGTGAGAAAATTCTTTTTCTCTGGTGGAGTTTACAGATTACATTTTCTTTTCAGCTGCAGAGCTATTGCTAAAATACCAAAGTATTCATATTTCACTATCCTCTGGGAAAGAGTTTAAAAATATTAATCTATGCATCATATATTTTTACTTTGGTGATAGATAGATTGATTGATTCAGTAACTACTAATATTAACTCATCCTATAGCAGAGACTGTTCGAGGCACAGGAAAGTGATGAACAAAGATGCAGATGCCACCTTCAGAGAGTTCGTAACCTAGTGAAGGTGAGAGAGAGATGGAAACAAGTAAATATGTATGTAATGAATAAAGAAAATGAGAATGGCAAGAGAGAAAATGTTGACCTTATTTGCATGAAAGTAAGTTTGCTTGAAGTAAGTTATACATGCATTTTGGAATTATAAATTAGCTTAGTCTATTGGGCAGCTGATTTTAAAGAGAACACAGCTGTAAGTTTAGTTTCCAAATGGTCTAGATTGCATTTACTCAATGGTGGTTATTTGCCTGCAGACAATTGTTTAGCACAAGGGAGAAAGGCTGTATGGTCTGCTTGGCTGAATACAGATCTATCATCACTTCTGATAAGAACACAGCAAGTATAGAAGTATTAGTGGCTTGGTAGTATCATTTTACCACGTAAAACAACCTCTGTTTCCTTCCATTGTTACTCTATTATAGATTCAGTACTATATATTTGCAATCTTCTATCAAGGCTTCTCTACTTATGTTCCATGTATGTGAAAAGCAGTTTACTTTCTCTTAATGTTGATGGTAATTAATGGCTTCTTCCACTGTAGCAATGACATATGGTACCATTTTCTCATTCTTGTGCTCCCATAGTTGCCTCCCACCCTATCCAGTTTCTCAAAAAGCAGACTTACACAATTACTCAGGAAGTCAGGTCTAGCAATGTCTCAGAAACATGGTATTGTTAAACCAAGATAATCTTGAACACATGCAAGTGCAAAATGACTGGAAACTACATCCGCTGGTTGCTCTTCAGACTCACTCAGTTTTCAATATCTTACTGGTGATATTACAGAGCTGTTCTAGACAACTTGCACTTCTCTGCTATAGTACCCTTCCTAAAGAGAGATGGACAGAGAATCTCAATTCCTTGGCAAACATTAAGGGGAAAATTTATTTTGCTGAAATATAGTATATTTTATCTACGCCAGCAATGAATTGCTTAATTTTGTTTTCAACATTTCAACCCATTTCATGTGTTTTCTACCATTCATTTATGTGAATTTATGAATTCCCTTTAGTGTTCTAATTCTTCTTTAGCAAACAAATTGCAGGTCCTTTTTGTTTTAATCATCAATTATCTTACTCGATTGCCTTAAGTAGTCTGAAAACTAAACCTGGTGTGTGTTTTGCCATGTTTAATTATTGAAAAGTTTTTGAAAGCACTGGTATTTCATTAGTGATCCATATAGATTGGGCCAGTCTTCAACCACTTTGTGTTCGTTATTAAAGACTGAGGTTCTTATGCTAACTTGCAGGCAGAGAACTGATGAAGCTGGTTAAACAAATGCCTAATGAAGCAAATAGATGCTGCCTCTGATCTTAACCTGCCTCTGGGCTTTGAAAAATTTAAATGACCCTAGTTACAGAATTGATGCTTTTGAATTGTGGTGTTGGAGAAGACTCTTGAGAGTCCCTTAGACTGCAAGGAGATCCAACCAGTCCATTCTAAAGGAGATCAGTCCTGGGTGTTCATTGGAAGGACTGGTGCTAAAGCTGAAACTCCAATACTTTGGCCACCTCATGCGAAGAGTTGACTCATTGGAAAAGACTCTGATGCTGGGAGGGATTGGGGGCAGGAGGAGGAGGGGACGACAGAGGATGAGATGGCTGGAAGGCATTACCGACTCGATGCACAGGAGTTTGGGTGAACTCCAGGAGTTGGTGATGGACAGGAAGGCCTGCCGTGCTGCAATTCATGGGGTCGCAAAGAGTCAGACATGACTGAGCAACTGAACTGAACTGAACTGAGTTACAGAGTATCACACTACATACTGTCACTGTTCCTCTAATGACTATTTCAAGCTGAGTTGAGAGGCATAAATAACACATTATGAATTCCACAAAACAAGGTGTTATAGATAACCTTGATTATCAACCATTAATATGTTGAGTCTCAATCCTACTGCTTTGACCCATTGCAAAAAAACCACAAATGTTACAGGCAACAGCAATCTTCAGCAAAATACTATTCACAGGGTGTGAAAATTGTGAGATCTGAAATTCCAACAACAGAGACTAACACTCCAAAACCTTTATAACAATTATAAGACAGCTTGGAGACATAACTCGCCTAGCAAAAGGTACTTGTTAGCTTTCTCACTGACATGGATAGAAGATGTAGATGGATGTCAATCACTGGAATGAGGTCAAAAATAGGACAGGTTGGTTTTTTCTGGTTGTGCATCTCTCAAGGAGCAGATGGGCACTTTGATCTAGTGTGGATGAGTGATATAGAAATTATTCCAAATGAGAAGTGGACACATGGCCAGAAAAAAAAAAAAAAAAAAGCAACATAAGTAATCCAACCACTGTTAAAGGAGAAACTTGACCATTGCTCTTAATTAAGGGAAGGTATTGTGAATGTCTTTTTAAGTTATCTGCTGCATAAATCCATGGCAAGTACGAATATGTGTAGAGAGTTACATAGTCTTTCTGTATATAAGTTTTGTAATCACTAAAATGAGTTGAGAGTAAAGATCTGATGAGAATTCAGATTCTTTCTTGTTCTCAAAATCTGTGAATCTAGAAGGCCACTGCTAAATGATAATATAAAGAGTTTTAATCATATTTTGAGATATAGTAGCTCTCTCTCAACACAGAAGCAAAGAGCTTCCATTGAGACTAGGTTAGAACTTATTAGTAACATAATTTTAATAGACATTTTGGATACTGTGTTGGTGACCACTGAAATTAAGTTGCCCAGTAATGTTAGCTTTGGGGGATCTTTCTTGCCCAACCACTATAATTAGATGTACTAGACTTGGAGAAGAAATTGCTAAAGACATGCACTTTTCATCTTCATTGATTTCAAGTCTCTTAAGTGTGTATGAGTCTGTTTCCCCAAGAGTCCTACCATCAAGTGATGCATAAGTAGAATTTTGAGTATTCAGAAAAATAAACTTAACAAGTTCAACCCAGCAATATTTCTTTGAGGCAAAAATATATATATATTCACCGATGAAATTCAATTCCATATACTATTTATATAGTGCCTACTAATAGCAAGGGATTATGCTAGATTCTGCTGAAAACACTGACCAAGAAATAAGTACTGGACTTCAAGGAGCTTTTAACTATTGGAATGTACAGACATATATTACAAGGTAATGTATATATACTGTGAGAAAAACATGTCCCATGATTAATTACAAAAGTAAGAAATTAGCAGAATTTAAGAAAAGAAGACATTATGTGGGTATTTAAGGATGGACGTAATTTCAAGAGAAGATTAATTCACATAAAAGGGAACAGTAATTTTTACTGATATGCAGAGCTCAGTTTAAATAATCTGGTATTCAAAGAATAAGTTTATGCTTATAAACTCACCAAAAATGCAAAAGGAACAGAAAAGGTTTCTTTTCAGTTAGTAGTTTTGGTCTTCACTCAAGTTCAAGAATTTTTTTTCCTTAGATAAAAATTATGGATGGTGGGGAAACCTAGATGAAGTGTTCTGATGGAAATATTCAAGCAACAAAATTGCTCTATGTCAAAACCAGGACATACTGATGAAGCTCTCCTAGCTCTTGGGAATAGACATTTTCAGAAGTGCAGGTAAAGGGAGCAATCTTATTTTCTGCCAGCTGGCCTTTTGTTTTGCTTACTGTATCTGCCTGGCTTGATCTTCTTAAATTAGGCTTGGATGTTAATTTTCCACTATAAGCTCTCTACTAACTCCCCAGGGTAGACATGTGTTTATAGATTATGTAAATTCTAGATTTGGTTTCATAATTGTCCTCTCCAAGGCTCTAGAACAGAAGAAAAGGAGATGCCTAGATTCCAGAAACTGACAAATAATAAGGCAGATTTCAAATGAGGAGCTGGCAGGGAGAATTTCATAAAGTCCCAGCTCCTCTCCTTTGACTTCAGGCTTCTGGAAGAAAGGCTGCCATGACCATGTTTTGCCTAGCCACCTATTTAATTTTTATTCTTTTTTCATTTACTGAAAATCATTTTCTAACTATTTTCAGAAACTATCTAACCATCAGATCCCCAGTCTTTTTCTTCTCAGTTACCCAAAAGCATGAAACCCATTGAGTTTGCCAATATCCTTCAGTCCCTAAAACATGGAACTCTGTTTTCTTCTTTTCCTAATAACAATGGCAGATAACATTTATTGATGGGCTGGCCACACAGTTAGTAAGGGATTTACACAGTTTATGTCAATGTCATAATTCACCAAAGAAGTAGATGTTATTATAATCTGCACTGTATGAAAAACAAAACAAAATAAAAAATAAATCAACTAGGGTTTGGAGAGGTTAGGCAGTGACCTTCAAAGAATCCCTTTTGCTCTTTTTCTCCCTAAGAATGAGTGGTTTTCTCACTTTCTGTATTTCTATTGTCTCTTTTTTGTTCTTGTTTCTTCTGTAATTTTACCTATTCTCAAAACCTTACATAGTAATCATGGGCAAAGGATTTCTGAATCGATATCTGTAATCCTCCAAATGTCTACTATCTTCTAAGAATATCAGCGAAGCTCAGATTTCCAAAAGTGTCATATCATTAAATCAGAAAAATAGTAGTCTTCTATCCTGCTGGTAGTCAACACGCATCCCTTCACCATTAGGCATTAGCTCCAGATTTGAGAACTAACCCTGCCTGCACTGACTACAGTCTGGTGGGATATCAGTCAAGGTAGCCTGCCCTGTAGTAGCTAGAAGCATGAACCCCAAATAATCTCTCTTGATAGTGAAAGTGAAAGTTGCTCAGTTGTGTCTGACTCTTTGCGACCCCATGGACTATAGTCCATGGAATTCTCTAGGCCAAAATACCAGAGTGGGTAGCCTTTCCCTTTTCCAGGGGATCTTCCCAACCCAGGAATTGAACCCAGGTCTCCTGCATTGCAGGCAGATTCTTTACCAGCTGAGCCACAAGGGAAGCCCAAGAATACTAAAGTGGGTAGTCTATGCCTTCTCCAGCAGATCTTCTCAATCCAGGAATTGAACTGGGGTCTCCTGCATTGCAGGCAGATTCTTTACCAATTGAGCTATCAGGGAAGCCCTCTCTTTATGATGAATACAGAGATTAGAAATAGTAGGAGTTGATTCATTCCAGGTACTTAACCTGAAAAAAAAAAAAAAAAATCAAGTCATGCAACCCAGACTCCTAGAATTATACTGGTTCTTGTTTTTTTTTTTTTTTTTCTAAGCCCACTTTTTTAGTCTTCCCTCTGAGTCTACAAAGCCTTTCATATTTTTTAAATTCATCTCTTTTCTCTTATGCTAGCTAGAGTCACACACTGTAGCTTACTAACACATTCACACACGTACAACTAATATCCTTAACATCCTTAATTTATTTAGTTTCTACCATGTGAGAGGTACTCTGTTAGAGATAAAGGTATAAAAATGAATCCTTTAGAGTTCTAGTAGTAAGTCCTAATATTTGTAGGAAGATAGATATAATATTTACCACATAAAAGAGGTCATTATAGTACATTGTGTTGATGCCAGAACCTGTAGGCAACTGTGAGGCATCTTTGTAAAATTTTAGCTTTCTAAATTGCTGTCCAAGATTTAAAACCACAACTTAAGAGACACTAGGAGAGGTAAGCAGTGTCTCTTGAATGATATATTTAAGAGAACTTCGATGTCCTGAAGATATAACTGAAGACTAAATAACATATTTATCAAAAGATATGCAATAGATCCTAGAAGAAAAGGTTGCAAGTGTCTCTGTAAGCATTGGTCAGTGGAGAGAGAGACTACCTTTACCAACGAGCTTCCAGTAGCAGAGTGGGGTGATAAGGTTAAAGAACCTAGAAAGGGAAGAAAGAAAGAAAGGAAAAAAAAAAAAGGAAGGCAGAGGGAAAAAAAGAAGGAAGAAAGGAAAGAAAGAGAAGGGAGCAAGGGACGGAGGGAGAGAGGAAGGGACACGGATTCCAACTGGCCCCATTGTGTCAGACAATCCTCTGGACCAATCACTTCATTTGGGGATTTGGGAAATCAACTGATGAACCTGAATAACCCTGAGGATGGCCCAGCCAGGGTCAAATGAAGTGAAGGGGCACTTATGAAACAATAAGAAGAGAAAACAAAAAAGCAATAAATATCCACAATAATACTCTGCCAAGTGAATTGAACCTTATAATTCCCATTGTAATTTAACTTTGCCCATGGCTCTTAAGTAAAGTTACCATAAGTTGTTGGCCTTAGTACTTACTTATCTAATCATGTTTTGCACATTGTCTACCCCTTGAGTGTCTACCTACTCATCTTTGTGTACTTAGCAGCTATCATAGCCCTGGAACTATAGCTGCTTGATATATATTTGCTGGGCTGAATTATAAATAAATCACTAAAGAATTATTTCAGAAGATTGAGAAGATGATACCTGGCCTGGTGCAGATACCAACCTTGACCTTAGCTATGCTCACTTCATTATTACCACTTCCAGCCCAGAAGTGGTTGGGAATCTGGTGCTGCTTAGTGAATGGTAGAAGCAGACACAGTGGTCTCAACACCACTAGTCTGAAGCACCACTGGTCTGGTCTGAAGCACCAGTTAGATTGTTTACCGGCCAGATATATCTTCCATTCCTACACATATTTCCCTTTAGATTACAACTTTATGAGTCTTCATTAAGAGGAAATTTCCACCCTTTTGGGTCTAAGCTAAACATATGTTGAACAACACAGTGTACCAGAGGTGACAATGTGTGTTCCAGAGCTAAGACTGCCAGAGATTGCTGGGAGCCAGCATGAGGAACTCTGCCCATGGCAAAGGTCATGAGGAAGGAGGCTTGGCACATGCAAAGGTGTGATCAAGCCTCAGGAAACCCCCTGTTCCTGAGTATCTACCCCCAAACCAGAGTCTATCTACTTTACTGTTTCATGCTCTCGCCTACACCTCTGACTTTATGGGGGTGGGGGCTGTTCCCCACCGGTTCTCTCGGAGAAGGAGTAAATGTCCAGTTGAGCTGTTTCAAATCCTGAAAGATGATGCTGTGAAAGTGCTGCACTCAATATGCCAGCACATTTGGAAAACTCAGCAGTGGCCACAGGACTGGAAAAGGTCAGTTTCCATTCCAATTCCAAAGAAAGGCAATGCCAAAGAATCCTCAAACTACCGCACAATTGCACTCATCTCACATGCTAGTAAAGTAATGCTCAAAATTCTCCAAGCCAGGCTTCAGCAATACATGAACCGTGAACTCCCTGATGTTCAAGCTGGTTTTAGAAAAGGCAGAGGAACCAGGGATCAAATTGCCAACATTCGCTGGATCATCGAAAAGCAAGAGAGTTCCAGAAAAACATCTATTTCTGCTTTATTGACTATGCCAAAGCCTTTGACTGTGTGCATCACAATAAACTGTGGAAAATTCTGAAAGAGATGGGAATACCAGACCACCTGACCTGCCTCTTGAGAAACCTATATGCAGGTCAGGAAGCAACAGTTAGAACTGGACATGGAAGAACAGACTGGTTCCAAATAGGAAAAGGACTACGTCAAAGCTGTATATTGTTACCCTGCTTATTGAACTTATATGCAGAGTATGTCATGAGAAACTCTGGACTGGAAGAAACACAAGCTGGAATCAAGATTGCTGGGAGAAATATCAATAACCTCAGATATGCAGATGACACCACCCTTATGGCAGAAAGTGAAGAGGAACTAAAAAGCCTCTTGATGAAAGTGAAAGAGGAGAGTGAAAAAGTTAGCTTCAAACTCAACATTCAGAAAACGAAGATCATGGCATCTAGTTCCATCACTTCATGGGAAATAGATGGGGAAACAGTGGAAACAGTGTCAGACTTAATTTTGTTTGGCTCCAAAATCACTGCAGATGGTGACTGCAGCCATGAAATTAAAAGACGCTTACTCCTTGGAAGAAAAGTTATGACCAACCTAGACAGTATATTCAAAAGCAGAGACATTACTTTGCCAACTAAGGTCCGTCTAGTCAAGGCTATGGTTTTTCCAGTAGTCATGTATGGATGTGAGAGTTGGACTGTGAAGAAAGCTGAGTGCCAAAGAATTGATGCTTTCAAACTGTGCTGTTGGAGAAGACTCTTGAGAGTCCCTTGGACTGCAAGGAGATCCAACCAGTCCATTCTGAAGGAGATCAGCCCTGGGATTTCTTTGGAAGGAATGATGCTAAAGCTGAAGCTCCAGTACTTTGGCCACCTCATGTGAAGAGTTGACTCACTGGAAAAGACTCTGATGCTGGAAGGGATTAAGGGCAGGAGGAGAAGGGGACGACAGAGGATGAGATGGCTGGATGGCATCACGGACTCGATTGATGTGAGTCTGAGTGAACTCCGGGAGTTGGTGATGGACAGGGAGGCCTGGCGTGCTGCAATTCATGGGGTCGCAAAGAGTCGGACACGACTGAGTGACTGAACTGAACTACAGCTCCAAGTCAATAAAAATTCCTGGGTGTGACAAGAGTGTTTCAACTTACGAACTCCTCTGAAGGTTATCTAGCCTGCCTGTACAGGTTTGTCCAGCCACATGTGATTGTTTACACCCTCCCAACCATGAGAGGCATGAGATGTTTAAGACTTACTAAAGGCAGATTCTTTTGGGAAATTAGAAATTATTAGTATAGTGGGTTGGTTAGGAATTATATTGGTGAAGTGTTTTTCATTTGTTGTGCCAATAATTGCTGCTAATTCCCTGCCCTGGGTGTGACAAGGGTGTCTCAGGTCAAACCTCTCTGCTGGCAAACTAGCTTGTGTGACAGGATTATCCATACTCCTGCCACTATGCACATGATTGTTTACTACCTTTCAACCATAAACAGCACAGAGAGTTTGGAGTATTTTGAGAATCTTGATTAGCATCGGGCTTTTCTCATTGTTGAGTCAATGATTGCTGCCAGGCCTCCATATCCTTAGGCACCTGGGAATATATTAATGAATGTATTTGAAATATAGAAAAGGAAATATAGTAGTTTTTGATGTTAGCAATACTAGACTTTTTGAGTTAATGAATTTTCTCTATTGTTATAGATCAGCTGTACTTTGTTATAAATCACTGTGTCCTTGCTATGTAAAAATGTAACTTTATCACTATCATAAGACTAAATAGATCTTAAGGGGAACATTGGTGAAAGGATTTTCATTTGTTGGGCTGATGTTTGCTGCTAAATCTCCATATTCCCTGCCCTTATAATGAATATAACTAACATATAGGAAATAAATTCCTTTCTTGATTGTAACTCACTACACCCTCACCCTATAGGAATGCAGCTTTATTTGGAGGGTGATGCCTGGTTTAAGAAAAAACACCCTTGGAAAAAATAAGCTTTTTGGTTATCAGAAAGAAAGGGTTGTAAAATGTCAGCAGGCCTCATGGCCAGAAGATGATGTAAAACCCCTAAGATCTTTTTTTATGTAAAACACCTGATTTTGATAAAGGTCAGGACTGCTGACCTCCGCGTGACTCTGTATTCATCCCTATGTGTAACAAAAGGTATATAAGCAAACCCCAAAATAAAGAAATCGGATCAGTTTCGGGAAAGACTGATTCCCCATGTCATTCTTTCTTGCTCCCCGTTTTTTCTGGCTGAATTCCCATCTGGAGCGTGGGTGCCCACCACGTCTACTTACTTGCCCTGGCTTTCAAGCCCACGTGAGAAGGAGCCCAAGGAGGGGCACCTTCCGATATTCAAGTGGCACCAATGGCCCAACGTAGATGGTGCAAATTCCTTGTCTTGAAATTTTATTGGTATCCCACGTAAACCAAGTTATTCAGCATCTTTTTATCTCCTACTATTTTCTGGCCGAATTCCCATCTGGTGCATGGGTACCCACCAAGCCTGCTAATTTTACCTGGGCTTCTAAGATCAGACTGGGGGGGCCTCAGTGCCTCCTCTCCTTTGGGAGAACGGGAAGACGCATGCGGCCTACGTAGGTGGTGATTGGTTTTCCATGTAAACCAAGTTATTCAGCCTCTTTTTCTCTGCCAATTTTCTAATCCCTCTCTATCTGTAATTAAATAAGTTATTTCCAAGGACGCCGACTCCGTCCCCACCTTCGAATCACCCTGGATCCACTGGGGCTGGACCCCAGCAGGAGACCTTGCAGATTCTGTCTTTGCATTTCTAGGATAGTGCCCTGACAGTACCATGCCATGGAGGGAAGAACTACATGGAAAAACTGAGCTGCTCCAGGAGTCCCAGTTGAGCCTAATCTATAGCAACCCACCTGCTCATTCTCCATTATCAGTGAGTGAAAGTGTGCGCATGCTCAGTAGCTTAGTCATGGCCAACTCTTTGCAACTCTGTGAACTGTAGCCCTCCAGGCTCCTCTGTGCATGGTATTTCCCAGGCAAGAAAACTTGAGTGGATTGCCATGCACTCCTTCAAGGCATCTTCCCAACCCAGGGATCCAACCCCTGTCTCCTGCATTGCAGGTGGATTCTTTACCACTGAGCCACCAGGGAAACTCTAGTAAAGGTGAGGCCAGCAGAAAAGCTACTTGATCAACTCAAAGAATCATGATAAATTTTAATTGGTCAAGTGGGTCTTAGGAAGCATCACTATGAACAAAGAGGGTGATGAAATTCCAGCTGAGCTAATTCAAGTCCTAAAAGATGGTGCTGTGAAAGTGCTGTTCTCAATATGCCAGCAAATTTGGAAAACCCAGCAGTGGCCACAGGACTGGAAAAGGTCAGTTTTCATTCCAATCCCAAAGAAAGGCAATGTCAAAGAATGTTCAAACTATTGCACGTTGCACTCATCTCACACACTAGCAAGTAATGCTCAAGTGAGGCTTCAGCAGTATGTAAACTGTGAAATTCCAGCTGTTCAAGCTGGATTTAGAAAAGGTAGAGGAACCAGAGATCAAATTGCCAACATCTACTGGATCATGGAAAAAGCAAGAGAGTTCCAGAAAAACATCTATTTCTCCTTTATTGACTATGCCAAAGCCTTTGACTGTGTGGATCACAAGAAACGGTGGAAAATTCTGAAAGAGATGGGAATACCAGACCACCTAGCTGCCAAAATCTGTATGCAGGTCAAGAAGCAACAGTTAGAACTGGACATGGAGCAAAGAACTGTTTCCAAATTGGGAAAGAAGTATGTCAAGGCTACATATTGTCACCCTGCTTATTTAACTTCTATGCAGAGTAAATTACGCGAAATGCTGGGCTGGATAAAGCACAAGCTGGAATCAAGATTGCCAGGAGAAATATCAATAACCTCAGATGACACCACTCTTATGGTAGAAAGCAAAGAACTAAAGAGCCTCTTGATGAAAGTGAAAGAGAGTGGAAAAGCAGGCTTAAAACTCAACATTCAGAAAAGTAAGATCATGGCATCTGGTCCCATCACTTCATGGCAAATAGATGGGGAAATAGTGGAAACAGTGACAGACTTTATTTTTTGGGATCTAAAATCACTGCAGATGGTGATTGCAGCCATGAAATTAAAAGACATTTTTTCCATGGAAGAAAAGCTATGACCAACCTAGACAGCATATTAAAAAGCTGAGACATTACTTTGCCAACAAAAGTTCATCTAGTCAGAGCTATGATTTTTCCAGTAGTCATGTATGGATGTGAGAGTTGGACTATAAAGAAAGCTGAGTGCTGAAGAATGGATGCTTTTGAAACTGATGCTGGAGAGGACTCTTGAGAGTCCCTTGGACTGCAAGGAGATCCAACCAGTCCATCCTAAAGGAAATCATTCCTGAATATTCATTGGAAGGACTGATGCTGAAGCTGAAGCTCCAATACTTTGGCCACTTGATGCTAAGAACTGACTCATTTGAAAATACCCTGATGCTTGGAAAGATTGAAGGCAGGAGGAGAAAGGGATGACAGAGGGAGATGGCTGGATGGCATCACCAACTCGATGAACATGAGTTTGAGCAAACTCTAGGAGTTGAAGATGGACAGGGAAGCCTGGCTTGCTTCAGTCCAAGGGGTTGCAAAGAGTCAGACACAACTGAGCAACTGAACTGAACTGATTATTTCAGACTACTAAGTTTCAGGGTGACTTTTAACACAGCAATAGAAAACAGAAGTGGAACAAGGCAAAGCTCACTTCCCAGGTGAGCATAGAAGTATGTTCTCTAAAATATTCTAGATACTGGTGTTACTAGTACTTGTGGAAGTAAATCCAGATGAGAATAAACAAAGGCTATTTATTCAGAGCTTTGTAAAGCAAAGGAGTCAGCTACCATCACTTGTGTTTTGGCAAAATTAAAGGCAGGCAGAGGAAGGGTAAAGCTCTGTGGTGGAAAAGAGGGAAGGCTTCAGGTATGTGCAGATTGGAAGCTGTTGATACTATGAAGCTGTATACAAGTTACTAGTAGCTGGGCAATCTATGTGATTGGTTAGAGGTACATATTTGGCTAAGTTTTTTCTGGTCCTAAGTTGAGATGAGGTCTAAAATGAGTGAATTGATAAAAATCTGTGAACCATTTGAGCCAATTGTTGTATGGGTTCTTATTTGGCTCCTTGGATGAGTTGCTAGAGATAGTAACTCATGCTTTGACTTCTGGCACCAGTAACTACTGTAGCTAGTACACTGAGCTGGTTGCAGCAGATTGTGGGTCAGAATCCTACTTTTAGAAATGGTCTAATTATTATCCTGGAGAAGGAAATGGCAACCCACTCCATTCTTGCTTGAAGAAATCCCATGGACAGAAGGGGACTAGTGGCTAAAATCCATGGGATCACAAGATCCATGGGATCACTTGGGATCCATGGGATCACATACAATCCATGGGATCACAAAAGGCAAGACTTAACGACTAAACAATAATAACAATTATTATCTATTTGAATATTCAGTTTCTCAACATTTCACCTTTTTTAGAAAGAAAATGTCTCTCCGAATTGTTCAGAACAGAAGCCCCAGGCTGACTTTAACCAAGATCAACTAAATTGTAGGATGAAGACCTTTGTAAAGTATTTTTCAAGAGGAAAAGATACAGGTCAACAGAGCTTGGGGTCTGAATCCCCTGAGGGCAAAGAGGTCCTGATAATTCATAGGAAATGCAGTAAAGACAAATCCTCTGAGCTCAATGCTATCAACGGTCAGCAGAGCAAAAAGGTATTGCTGTCCATCCTATAAAACTGTCAGAGCTCCAAAACAGTGCCATGAAACAGTCTCTTTCTAAATGAAGATTGCTGTTGTGAGAATAAGTCATTAATTCACTTACCTCCCTGATCATAAACCAGTTAATTAACTTCTTAAAGAAAATAGTCCAATGAAGAAATGAAAGTTGCAACAAATAAGTTTGTGATGATTTCAATAGAACTGAAAAATGAAACACTCCTCTTAATTCACTTAGAAAAATCCTATCAACCACTTGTGACATATAATCATTATTTATCTATGAGAGGGCAAAATGGACAAGCTGTGGCTTTTCCTCCCAAGGAACTGGTAGCCTGGCAGGCTCAGGAACACTAAAGCATGCATATCAATCTCTAGGATATCATGCAAAAAGTGCTGGGTGTGGTAATAAGCAACAGGCTGTAGGGATGGTGAAAAAACAAAATGGTGTCTTAGACCATATGCTGGTGGAGAAAAGGCATGAAGGAGGATGATATTCACATCTTAGATTGGGTTGTGGGCAAGTTCAAGCTGAAGAAAGTGTCTTTAGGATCCTGAAACAAATTAGTAATTTGACAAAGAACAACAACCAAAAAAAAACTGAAGAAGGAAATTGAAGAAAAAAAAAGTTTCATTGGTTTCATTCAGATGGTAGAGGATCTCGAATGTTTCAATAGGAAGTTTGACATTTATTCTGTAAGATAAGTTTCATGAAATTTTTGAGCGGCAGAATGACTATCCAGAACATCGCTTTCAAAGGAGTACTCCAGCAGTGAATTCTACGATGGAGAAGGATGAGTTTAGATACAACGGTGGCAGATTGGAAACCACTGGCAAATTCTAATTGGAGCATCAAGAAGAAAGTGGTAGGCAAAAGAGATTGCCCCAAATTTATTTGATTAGATTGGGGGCTGAGAATTGAAAACAGAAAAGAAGAAAAAAGAAAAGGAAGTATTCTAAACATAAAATTAGAACATTAAAATTTGCCTATAGCTAACTCTACAAAAGAGTTATCATTCTGTGCAATTTCATATGCTCAATTCTAGCTTATGAAGTCCTAAAGGAGTACAGAGAAATACATTTGAAAGGACCCCTGGCCATAAGATTCATCATCATACTTGGAAATTAGGACTCAGACTTGCTTTTCTTTTCTCATCATTGCTCTTTCTCTGAACTTTCCATAACCCAAATGTTCTCTGTGTATCAATATATTTATGAAATGGTGATAATGACTTTGGCCACTCTCTCATGGGTTTAGAGAATAAATGAATTCATTTCTGCAATGCGCATTGAGAATTTCAGGATTTTTCTTTTATTTCAGCAAAAATATAAGCTCCTAAAATACTCATAACAGTCAACATTGAGCAACAGAAATTGCCTTCTGTTCTGTAGAGACTGCATAATATGAACTGGAGGAGAAAAATGATCCTGGAACATGAGGTTTCATATCAACACCAGGAAAAAAACCTAGAACATAAATTGTAGTTTTCTTGTAGAATACATAACAGCTTACTTGTAGTTCTCCTGTCTCTTGCTGAACGGGGCCAATGGAAACCATTTCTCGATTCAGCATTTTGTTTGATCCCTTACTACACAGTGATTGATCACAGCAATTTCTTTCACATAAACAGAATCCTCCAGATAAGCTTGTTGGAGACACTCAGGGCTATGAATACACTGCAGATCCAAAACTAATATTTTGCTTGCAGTGTTTAAACTCAGTGCCAATGAGGCTCAGACTACTTGTGTCATAAAAGCAAAACTCTTTTAAGCATCCTGATTTAATCAGGTTCTGGGGAAAGGGCATTGCCTAAACACACTTCTCCTGTAGTGAGGTATCTGTCTTTTCATTAAAGCACCAATGTACAAGCCACAAAATGTATGGTGCAACGCGGGCAGCATCTTTAATCATTAGGAAATGATCCAGCAAGCACTCAGCTCTCTCATTTTGGAGAGCAGAAAGCTGTATCAGGAAGGAAGAGAAATTGAGGACAGCATTTCCTGTGATCTTGAACACTTTCTCATATTGATGATGGTCGTTTCTGCCACTGGAGTAGCCGGAATGGTAATTTGAGAGGAGTGTCATTTTCTGCAGATACAAGCTTCCTGTGATCCTCCCATTTAAATGACATGATCCTGCAGGCTGATGATTTCACGGCCCACAATTTGTCACCTCTGTCCTGCCTGAGAGTGAAACAGTAACTAAA